>NC_087210.1:1818624-1823624 GCF_015104395.2 Macrobrachium nipponense | reverse complement strand
TCAAAGCAGTTAGTTAGCGGGTCTCATACAGTAGACTGGGTCGAGACACGAGTGCCCAGTGCCCGCATTCCCGTCGCCGTCGGCCGCCACACAAAGACGTGTATCATCATGAGTGTCAATAACAGTCGAACCTGCCGTCTGGTTGTGCACTAGTATAGTTAACGTAATAATTACAGGCCACCTGTGTAGCTAAGAAGAATACACCTGTGTTAAACGTTTCATCGATTATTATTTTTGCATGTCCTACATCGCATGCACATAAACTTCTCTCTCTCCTGTTTTTTCCTTCATATCCCGAACCCACAAATGACCGAGATCAGGTCATATAATTTTGGTGTCAGGTGTGGAGTCTTGCGAATAATCCTGTAAGGTCTTGTGGAGCCCTGTAATGTTCCTGAGTCCTGTAAGGGCCTGTGGGGTCCTGTAAGGTCTTGTGACATCTTGTGGTGTCAAACAAACGTTAGTGCTACATAATTTTTGGTGACCAGCAGTGATATGAAGTGAAATAAGCATGGAAACGAGAGAAAGTTCAATGGACGGTGATGACAAGGGAAATGGTGAAATGAACGAACTGTATAAAAACAGTTATGGCAAAGCAATCGGCAGAAAAATGCGAACCGTGTTAAGAACGGGAATAATAATCGAGTGGCCCTACGATTTCGAAATGCGCAGTGCTAACCAGAAAGACAGTGTACAATCACACCATGCTTTTGAAAAGCACAGTTCTAACCAGAAAGACAGTGTACAATCACACCATATGATTTCCAAATGCACAGTGCTAACCAGAAAGACAGTGTACAATCACACCATATGTATGATTTCAAAATGCACAGTGCTAACCAGAGAGACAGTGTACAATCACACACCCTACGATTTCGAAATGCACAGTGCTAACCAAAAAGACAGTGTACAATCACACACCCTACGATTTCGAAAAAAAAACGCAGTGCTAAGTAGACAGACAGAGTGCGATCACAGAAATTGTTAATAAATTACCCGTTAGACAGTTTTGCGATCAAATTCGGTGACGAACGGGCGGGAGAATGATTCCAATTGGCGGAAGTATTCACAAAATATTGGAAAAATCCGTACGAGACATACAAAGAGACAAAGACTAGTGTGGGAGAATTCAAATTCGATGGTTGCAGCGCCAAAGTCAAACGATGGTGGTGCCATGGTGGTGGCACCCGAACACCCTTTGTGACCCTTTGTGACCCCCCGAGTAACCGACTCGTGTAGCAGACCAAGTAGAGGGGTAACGAACGTGTTTTGAACGGAGAGATGGCGACCAGTCCAACCTCACCAGGAAGGACGGAAGTTGGCAGTAGCAGGAGCTGGCATGGAGGTAACGCCAGGATGGTACCCCTGGTTAACCCCAGTGCCGTGCGGGACTGCTGTTATGCAGTGCCCGGGAACAAGGGATGCCTTGTTGTCTTGTTGTGAGGGAAGGGATACCAATCATTAACCTCTGAGAAGTAGAAGACCACGAGTCAAGAATGCTGGGACAGAGAGGTCGACCAGTGCCTCCCCCCGTGACTCCGTGGGAAGGGGGAAGTCCACTTCTACTTCTGATCGCGACCTATTGAATAGTAGAGGGATGGTATTAAAAAGGTGAATAGTGCAGAAGTTCCCTTGCCAAACTCGACCCGTGAAGGAAGTCATGATACCTGCCTAAGGTATGGATAGGATCAAGCGATGTTAGAATAAGGAATAGCTGATAGACGTCAGATGACAGCCAGCAACCCAGTAAGAGAATCCAGGCTCGATGTGAAGAAGATACAAGCAAACTAATAGCATCAGTAGCGATCGCCGGCACCGCTGCTGGCACTAATAGAGTTGCTGACCTGTGAGCTAATTGAATAGAAAATTGGAACATCTCAACCGTATGGCAGAGAGAGAGGGATAGTACAGGATAGTGTCTTGGGACACTATGGAGATGTGATGAGAGGATACCCTTCACACCCCGGAGGTGGGAGACCCTGCCCCGCCTAGAAGCCGTCGTGATTGCTAAAAGTTGTCACTGATAGTAATATTAGTATTAGATCGACTGCACAAGGAACGAGTTGTGTAGCCTTTAGTAGTGTCATCAATGGCATGTTGTGTTAGGGAAATGCAGATAGGGAATTTAGAAAGTAACGTTAAGAAAAAAAAATGTGTATAAAAAAAAAAATAAGAGAAAAAAGGATGGTTCTCTTAGGCCGTGTTCTGATTATAGTTAAAGTATCACGAACAACAATGAATCCCATTGTCCCCATCGAAGAATTGTGATTAAGATTTAAAGACAGAATTATTAACGTAAGTTCATTAAAGTTTTCGTCTGAGTAAAGTAACAAGACTGATATATTTGTTGAAGAAATTATTAACGTAAATTCATTAAAGAGATTGCTTGAGTAAAGTAACGAGACTGATATTTGTTGAAAGAGTAGTCTGATTTTCATTGGGAAAGAAAAGTAATTTTTAAATTTGATGATGAAGTGAGAACAAATTGTATTTTATACCTGAAAAAGAAATGTCTAAGAATGTTAATTTCTCAACAAGATTGTAGGATTGATCGTATCATAAAAAAAAAAAAAAAAAAAAAAAAAAAAAGAGCGAAAAGAGTAGCAGACGCTCTTCCCAAGAGTACTATAAGGCACGAGCCAGAGAGAGAGAGAGGAACTGCGACGCATACAGTTAAATGTTTCAGTTACACCTGTGGGTGAGTTGCACAGAAAACAGAGGCAAGTGAGTCAGCTGTTGTATGAACGTGTTGAGTAAGTGCCATGGAAGTGTAAATGTGATGAGTGTCTGTGGGTTTGCTAGTGTGTAAGGAAGTTGACTGACAAGTCACAGTTTTCTGAACATGCACGAGATAAATGCTTAATAAAAGAAAGAAAAAAAAAAAAAAAAAAAAAAAAAAGAGTAACTTGTTGTGCCACCGTTCCTCCCTCTTCGATAAAGCAAACCATCCACATAATTTGTAAATGTGTGTAGTTGTCTTACATAGCATACCAGCGCGAGTCATGAGTAAATGTGTCCGTCACAAAGTGAACAGAGAATATCATAAAAACATGCTTATGCATTTTTGTTTCATGTCAGTTATTGCTGAGAAATTGATGTCTAATAAAAATAAAAAATTCTTTTTGTTACAGTTCCAAGCATATAATGAGTGAGTCTATGTGTTTATAACTTGATAATTTTTTGTTACATTATTAATATTTTACTGCATTTCAAGTCATATAAAACATCTTATTGCAATGTATCTAATTTTTGTTCATTTCTATTGATACCAATTATACTGTGTCCAAAATTTCATATTGTTGCCAATGCTGTTTATACTTTGTCAAAAATTTAGGATCTTCCATCGATGATGTGGGAATATGAGATTATTTTGAAGAAAAAAAAAATTATTTTTTTTGTGTGTGTAATCTTTGAATTTTTATTTTTCATTTTCTTGTTTTTGTTGTGTTGCAGAAGGTATTCAGTAAGTTTTCTTATACTTTTACCAAATTTCTTATGAGTAACATTCCATTTTTGACTCATGTGAATTTTTGTGAATTTAACTTTTTTGAACTGGAGCTGTGACTATCCATTTTCTTAATTG
The DNA here is from genome assembly GCF_015104395.2 of Macrobrachium nipponense. Taxonomy (NCBI): domain Eukaryota; kingdom Metazoa; phylum Arthropoda; class Malacostraca; order Decapoda; family Palaemonidae; genus Macrobrachium; species Macrobrachium nipponense. Next base: position 1,820,041 of record NC_087210.1, on the reverse strand, counting down.
ATATTATTGAATGTGAACCTAAATTTGTTTTTATGTATGACACATTGTGAGGCGTGAGATTCATTTGTCGTAACTTGTGTTTGTAACACGCTAAATGCCCCTACCGAAATAATTTTAAATTTTGCACAAACTGGATGGTACGACACTCAAAGGCGGTGTGGCACTCAAAGAACAACAACAATGCGCAAGTCATAAGATCAGTGTATGTCTTGCGGGACGCAAGAACTGGGGAGGGAGTGATGAGCTGATTCAATACAGTTATGAATATGCCTTCTCCGTGATATTCAGAAGTCCCGTGAAACCGTTATAAGTGATACTGTGTGTGTGTATGTGTAACCAAACAAGTCAACCGCCAAAGACGTTACAAGCTGGCGTGGCTTAGGCAGTTCAAAAGAGCGCCACGTATCTCTATATCCCTTCGTGATTGGCCCTGGTGTCTAAGGAGCCAGAATAACCAATCAGCTTCTTGCATAACGATCCCATCTGAAAGGGGGCATTTGAAACAGGCCGCACTACCGGTCAAAGCAGTTAGTTAGCGGGTCTCATACAGTAGACTGGGTCGAGACACGAGTGCCCAGTGCCCGCATTCCTGTCGCCGTCGGCCGCCACACAAAGACGTGTATCGTCATGAGTGTCAATAACAGTCGAACCTGCCGTCCGGTTGTGCACTAGTATAATTAACGTAATAATTACAGGCCACCTGTGTAGCTAAGAAGAATACACCTGTGTTAAACGTTTCATCGATTATTATTTTTGCATGTCCTATATCGCATGCACGTAAACTTCTCTCTCTCCTGTTTTTTCCTTCATATCCCAAACCCACAAATGACCGAGATCAGGTCATATATATATATATACATATATATATATATATATATATATATATATATATACATATATAATATTATATATATATATATATATAATATATATATATATATATATATATATTATACAGGCAGTCCCCGGGCTACGACGGGGGTTCCGTTCTTAAGACGCGTCGTAACCCGAAAATCGTCGTAAGCCGGAACGACGTTCTTGAAAACATGTCCACAGGGAAAATTTCACAAATTTGCAATTTCTTAGGGCCTTATCTCTAAAATTATCACTAATTTACTTTTTTCATGTGCAACACTGTGTATTCACAAATTACTGTATATTTTCATTAAAATACAAGAGAGAGAGAGAGAGAGAGAGAGAGAGAGAGAGAGAGAGAGAGATTACATAAAACCATTAAATTCGTTGACCATTGTATGGCATTGTTAAGCTCCGAGTGTCACTGGAGAGAAAAATGATGAAGGGAAGAATTTTCTTTTGAAATTAGTTATCGTATTATTACTACTCTTATTATTATTATCATTATTATTATTTGAAAATATAATTTTTTTAAACACGTGCATCTACCATAAAAATCTCT
>NC_087210.1:1792405-1818124 GCF_015104395.2 Macrobrachium nipponense | reverse complement strand
AACGTCGTTCCGGCTTACGACAATATACAGGCAGTCCCCGGGTTACGACGGGGGTTCCGTTCTTGAGACGCGTCGTAAGCCGAAAATCGTCGTAAGCCGGAACATCATCAAATCCTTAGAAAACCTTACTTGGTAATGCTTTGGGTGCATTGAAAACTATGTAAACTGCATTCTTATGGCATTTTTCATCAAAATAACCTTCAAATATTGATTATTTTGCATTTTTAGTGTCATATTATCTCCCAGATGAGCGTTGTAGGCGTCGTAACCCTGGAAACATGCGTCGTAACCCTGTAAATAACGTCTATTGACAAGCTCGTAACCTCAGAACGTCGTAAACCGACACCGTCGTAACCCGGGGTACTTCCTGCATATATATATATATATATATATATATATATATATATATATATATATATATATATATATATATATATATATATATATATATATATATATATATATACAGGCAGTCCCCGGGTTAGGACGGGGGGTGCGTTCTTGAGACGCGTCGTAAGCCGAAAATCGTCGTAAGCCGGAACGACGCTTGGAAATATGTCTTAAAACTAATAAAAAGTTATAAAAACCTTACTTGTAATCCTTTGGTTACACTACATGTTGTTTCCTGTAGTTTTATGTACAACCTGGAGTTATTTTCATAAAAGAATGCTGGTTCTTGAAGGTAAAAAACTATTGTAATCCTCTGGTGACACTACTTCTTGAAGTTTTATGTACAACCTGGAGTGATTTTGTAAATCTTTGAGGGCTACAAGAACAGCTGATTACTATTTACGTATCATATAGACTAATTAAAGTAAATGTATCTTTAAATAGGCTTATATATTAGTATCAACAAAACATTTCCTGCCATGAGTCAGAGGCCGTTTAATGAAACGAACACTTCTCTGTCCTATCTGTTCAGAAAATAAACGTTACGTCAATCCCCGAGACCATTGTTGCCAAAGCGTCTCTCTCTCTCTCTCTCTGATCAAATTACATTGGAACTTGACATACGATTGCCCTAATATACGAATGTTTTGAGATATAACAGAAAATTTGCGAAAATACAAGCTTTGATATACAACGAAATATTTGAGATACGATTTTGCAATGAGTGTTAGTTGTATAGGTCGACCGATAAATGTGTTCAGTCTGTTTGTTTGTTGGTGCTGCATGTTAACACGTCGTCGTTGTTTAGTTCGTTGTATTTGCGCCTATTTTTTCGTGTTATTTTGTCTATTTTATTATTAACCATGGGTCTCAAAGCTAAAGACAAAGCAGGTGATAAGAAAAAACCTAAGAAAATGATTTCGATGGAAGCAAACATGAAATTATAGCAAAGCATGAACGTGGCGTTCGTATCGTCGATTTGGCAAACGAGTATGGTCGAAAATCCTTCTACAATATCCACGATCATCAAGCAGAAGGAAGCTATAAAAACCCCCGAGACCATTTGTTTGCCAAAGCGTCTCTCTCTCTCTCTCTCTCTCTCTCTCTCTCTCTCTCTCTCTCTCTCTCTCTCTCTCTCTCTCTCTCTCTCTCTGTCAAATTACGTACTGGATAATGTCTCTCTTTGGATACTTCGATTTGCCAAATATTGAGGGCTACAAGAACAGTTGATTACTATTTACGTATCATATAGACTAATTAAAGTAAACGTATCTTTAAATAGGCTTATATTATTAGTATCAACAAAACATTTACTGGCATGAGTCAGAGGCCGTTTAACGAAACGAACACTTCTCTGTCCTTAACTCGGACCGTCGGAAGACTCTCTCTCTCTCTCTCTCTCTCTCTCTCTCTCTCTCTCTCTCTTCTCTCTCTCTCTCTCTCTCTCTCTCTCTCTGATCAAATTACTGATAATGTCTCTCTTTGGATACTTGGAATTTGCGTTGTAATCTAACCAGAAACTTCGTTTGTTATTATTACTGGAAAACAAGCAATGATTTTTTTCATTATTTGTGCTTTTGGACTGCTTATATGAAACTAGTATGTATTCATTCGCTCGTAAACAAACTAGTTCCGCATATGAGGCGTCACTAAAAAACATAGAAAAATACAACATAAAAAGTGTCGAAAATCATCATAATCTCAAACCGTTTAACGAAACGAACACTTCTCTGTCCTTAACTCGGAGCGTCGGAAGACGCCTCTCTCTCTCTCTCTCTCTCTCTCTCTCTCTCTCTCTCTCGTCTCTCTCTCTCTCTCTGATCAAATTACTGGATAATGTCTCTCTTTGGATACTTGGAATTTGCGTTGTAATCTAACCAGAACTTCGTTTTGTTATTATTACTGGAAACAGCAATGATTTTTTCATTATTTGCGCTTTTGGACTGTTATATGTAAACTAGTATGTATCATCTCGTCGGAAACTAGTTCCGCATATGAGGCGTCACTAAAAAACATAGAAAAATACAACATAAAAAGTGTCGAAAATCATCATAATCTCAAAATTTTTGTTGTAATCTAACCAGAAATACTTATTTTTATTAATATACTGTGCTAACTATAAGGATTTTTTTATCATAGTATGCGTTTTTTAAAAGCGTCGTTAACTCGGAGCGTCGGAAGCGTCAGCGTCGTAACCCTCGGAACAAGCGTCGTAACCCAGGACGGATTTTTCCATGAATATTTAAGAAAAGCGTCGTAACCTCGGAACGTCGTAAGCCGGAACCGTCGTAACCCGGGGACCGCTGTATATATATATATATATATATATATATACATATATACATATATACATATATACATATATATATATATATATATATATATATATATATATATATATATATATATATCATATATATATACATATATATATATTATATATACATATATATATATATATATATATAATAGATATCTATATATATATATATATATATATATATATATAATACAAAATCAAGTAAATTAAAAGTGAGGAAGTCCAGTAGCTTGTGATAATCACGAGAAAGGTCCAAAATGAGATTTAACTAGACCTATATGAAAAGCAGAGACCTGGAAGAATGGAAATATTTTTTAAGGAGTTTCAAGGCAATAGGGAACACCCAGAAGTACACTGCTCCCAGAGACATTAACAAATGCCAAGGAGGTTAAACCTCCTTGATGATATACTCTGGTCATGCTAAGTTTCTTCATCATATACTTATAATAAGAGAACTGTACATTTAAATAAATGATGTAGAAAATTTAGACAGAATACTGTTAGACCTTATTTCCATTAGCACAATATAAAATTTATCAGGTACCGGCGCATAAGGACAGTAAAAGACTGAACATTTTCTTTCAGAGCAAACAGGCATCACACTCAGGAAAATTGTTACGACGTGCTGCATCTACATCAGTAATCTTTTAAGACCTAGTTTAGGCAAAAGAATGAATAACAAACTAACTGTACAGATATCTAAATGATCTGCCATTTGGTTTTTCCTAAAAATAAATGTACTACAGAAACTTTAGGCTTAAATTTGACTATACTGCCCAAAAAGGATATTCACGCTGCAACGTCATACAATGATGTAGCATTCTTGACATACAGATGTCACACTAACCTCCTCTCTCATTTGTTATACAACAAAAGTTTCACTGAGGCTTGCCAAAATGCTTCTTATTCTCTCAAAAAATAAATACAAAGTCAATGTAAGGATTTCATCCTGAGTAAAGATCAAATCAGCAATAAGCTGCAATAAATATCTGAGCAATCATTAACATATCTGTACCACGCAATGAGAGTTAGATATTCTTTCAGTTCTTTATTGTAACCCAGAGGGACCTAACAGTTCTCTTGGCTACTGAATACACAATCATGAAGTTTGTATAATGTGTGGATCCATCAGTCACAAAGGAAGGGTACCTTAAAGTTCGCACATGTAAATACTTACTTGTATTTTGTCAAACAATCGGTAATGACTTTAATTGCTTCTTCAATTGTACTTCTTAAGGACACAGAGGATTCCATCAATTTAGTGATAAATTCCCATGGAGAGCTGATGGTATCATCGTTGTAGTCAATCACCATACCTAAATATTGGGAAAAAAGTAATGTAAATGAATGTCTTTAAAGTAAACCACAATTAACTGTATATATTCAAATAAAAAATATACTTTCCAACTTTTAAAAACTGTAGAAATCTAAACATTACCGTACATACAGACAATAACCAACGTACGAATGAGTTACGTTTTGAACAACAGTTCTTATCTTGAATTGTTCATAAGTTAGTCTTCAGCCTATTTACATACAGTATGATATAATCAATAAAGTATTGTATTGCAAAGTATTTTATAGAGTTACAATCATCATTACGTATTATTATAAAGGATTAGTTTATCCACACCTCTGAGGCTAATAAATACAGAGCACAGTGCATTATTAATTGTAACAAAGCAAATTAGGTGCAAGAAGAAAATTTGAACTTATGGGTGGCAAAGGAGAGTACTCCATACACAATTTTAATTTGCAATCAGACACCAAAACCTTTGCATACAACTTCAACATGATCAGAAAAGTTTAGATTCATACAAATCAGTGGGTTTCAACTCAGTTTCCAATATAGCAGCATATATATTAATTTTCTCTGTAGCAAGCACTGCTTCTTGCTTTTTCTTTTTCAACATCATAGACTAATATCACACTAAAAAAATGGCACTTCAATGTGCTTCTGCAGCAAACCCGACCCCCTTTTCTGTGTTTACTACATTCATGTTCCAATTTAAAGTAAAAGATATATTAAAATCAGATTTTTCTTTCAGTGGATCCGAATTTCTTTTATACTTTTTCACATGTTTCAGCTTAAATTTTCATATAAATTAGGTATGAAATACTTACTCTTTGAGTTAGATACGTATTCATTTACTTAAGTACAAGAGGTCATACACTTACCCTCTTCCAAATGGCTTTTAAAATGTTGCGAAGCTTGAGCAATATCGTCAGCATTTAAAGATTCCAAGGTTATTTTTGTCCTGTAGTAGCTGTGAAGAAAGAGTATTGTGATTAGCAGTTTTCCAATATTCTGCTGGTCTCAAAACTGTTTTATATTTAACTTATTAAACTCATAACTGGACAGATTGTTACAGAGATATCACTGACACTTCAGTCATTTAATTATCTGATACTGTAGGGCACTAGAGACAATGAGTTTTAAGGCGATTTAACAAGATTGCCGAGTTAAACCCTATTTGCTATTAGACGACAAAAAAGATAACGATATCCTCTTCAAAATAAAAAAAGATTAAACTTCTTAAAAACTTAATTATTAATTTAGAGAACATGAATTTTTAGCACTCACTGTTCTCACATTTCAGTCACTTGTCTCCATTTCTACTTCCCTCCATACCTCTTGTATCCATTGTGATCAACATGAAAAATTTTTAATCAATTTGTATTTTTCATAGCTAACAAACCTGAGGCCTTAACAATACGATAAATAAAAAAAGATTAAACTTCTTAAAAACTTAATTATTAATTTAGCAAGAAGTACTGAATAGCACTTCACTGTCTCCATTTCTACTTCCCTCCATACCTCTTGTATCCATTGTGATCAACATGAAAAATTTTTAATCAATTTGTATTTTTCATAGCTAACAAACCTGAGGCCTTAACAATACGATAAATCTTAGCTAACAAACCTGAGGCCCTAACAATACGATAAATCTTAGCTGGAAGCCAGTTAAAATGATCAAAGATTGTATAACAAAGAATCTGTTTTTAATATAAAGTAATATCAAATTTTTGGTCTCAATAAATTCCATGTTTTCTATATTTCTATATGAAAACCTTTGCCTCAGAGACCCTTACACTTCTGTCTAGAAATTGTCATGCTCAATGTACTGTTACCCCTGACAATGTTTATGGCTTCATATGGTAGTGTGAGACAACCTCATAGTATTAATTAATATTAACTAATAGCCCTTCTTTATCGTCTATAACCATTATTATTGAAAGAATGAGACATCTTTACCAAAACAAAAGAAATAGAGAGGGACTAAAACATAATTACACATTTTACAGAAAGCAAATTTATCTAAGCCTATAAAGGAAGTTTATGAGTGAAAAAACATCACACTTAAACCATTTAGCGAGCCAAAATTCTCTGAAAGCATGACTATTATAAGCTGTGTGCAAGGCAACAGACACACAGAGAAGGACTTTTCCACAATGGCATTATGGAACCTTATGCATAATCTGCTGCCTGGAACTTGAAGAACTGTTAGTGTGGGTTTCTAAAAAGAGACTGCATGCACGGAAAATAAGGTTAGTGTCAAGTACGTATATAATAGCTTTATGAAGAAAAAAGCAATGACTGCGGTACACACCTGTGAAAGAGCTTTGGGTAAGAACCAATAGCCACTGATGGAAAGGTTTTAACAGTTTTATTCAGCATGGAGGCTATAGAAACTTCATCAGTTGTCAAATATATCGCTCCTACATGAAACCCTGTACCAGGCTTGTGGAAAAGCTTCTGCAAATGGAATGAAATATTTGTAAATGCAAAATTTATAATCCCATCATTAAAAAGCACAAACTTACTAACAGTTTCTCTCAGGCAAACTTCATTGAACATACACACAATACAAGTTACCAATATATACATAAGTAATCTTATAATAATTTATTTTCAATAAAAACAAAACTCTTTATTCTATTTATGCTACGCTGACCAACATACAGTGGCATCAGCAAAACATCTGTCCACACTAAGAATTTGGCAACATTGTCCAATAAGACCTCTTTATCAGAAAACAGAAAGGACAGCCTCCAAGTCCAAAGGTGGAGGGTCTCTACATTTTCCATTTAGATGATGGCAAAATATCACTTTAAAGCACAATTTACTTATAATCTCAGTTTTTTTGACAATATTGTTTATGCAGATACAGTATTCAGTTATGTAAGGTAACAGTTTGTTCCAAATGAATGCTTGAACTTATTTAAGGCATTTTAATTTTTGGATATATTAGTGAAATTGATAACCAAGATTAAACCTAGGAATTTTGTAGTTAGGCTCATGGACATTCGGAGGTTTCCAGTCCTTGATTCAGGTTTCATGACCTTTCTTTTCTCTGAAACGAAACCTCTACAAAACATATACGTTACATTACAGTAGGGCCTCGATAATCGCGGGGGATAGGGCCCAGAACCCCCCGTGATAAGTAAATACCCGTGTTATCCTGGTACCCACCCCTAAAAAGTTGCTTTAAACTGCCTACTTTAATAATCAACCCACCCAAGACCACTATTCCAATGTTTATAACTGCCTACTTTAGTTCAAGCACCAAATACGTCGTCATCTATCACCTTAAACTAAATTCAAGACAGTTTCAAAGTTATTTTACATTAGCCTTAAAAATATATGGAGTATATATACTACTGTACATATGTAGCCTACTAGCCTATGGATTACAGCTGGAAGCCTACATACGCATGTGCCATTATGGTACTCACATGGGGCTCCTTTTTAATTTTTTACAAGGAAAAAGAGGGAGAGAGGTAAGAGAAATATCAAAATTATGTAAATCATATGGGTAATCACCAACGATCTATGATAAAGATGTCAACGATTTTGCAGTGCAATTGGAAGAATAATAAAGATAATGTTACCAGCAACATGCAGCGAAACATCTCTTCCTTCCCTTCTTCATCTGAGGTTTAGGCTTCTTTCCCATAAGAGCAAAAGTATCAGTGCTTTTGGATGACACATAATTAACTCGTTTATGGGTACAATTTAAAGAATGCAGCGAACACCACTTCAGTAACATAAAACAAAACGGCTCCCTTGTTTACTTTATGCCTCCTTTGTTTGTGTGTGTGTTCAAGTTATGTGTCTATAATGTGTCAAATCTTTTATAAATTTTCCTATCTTCAATTTCCCCTTTATCAGATCAGCAAACAAAAGTATAATACCTAACAATTCCTTTCTATTTTCATGATTTGGCTGCTGCACCAAACTAAAAGTACATAGTATATCTATTTCGTAAATGAACATATTTATGATAAAAAAAGACATGATTTACTGTAATGATTACAACACCCAACTATAATATTAATGTATAAACAGCAAAATACAGCATTAAAATCTATTTTGGTCTTTTGTTTACGTTTAGAATCAGCTGATGGACATTTATTACCGAAAGAATTATTTTGGAAAACAATTTAGTTGCTAAAAGAAATGAATTTATCAATGGAATTATAATTATTTTTAACTTTGTACATAATAGTTTATGATATTATGATACAGTAATTCATATTTCATAGAGAGAGAGAGAGAGAGAGAGAGAGAGAGAGAGAGAGAGAGAGAGAGAGAGAGAGAGAGAGAGAGAGAGAGAGAGAGCAACTTGAATAGCTTGAGAGAGCAGCTTGGGATGAGAGTAACTGTTGACTAGCTTGAGAGAGCAGCTTAGTACGAGAGTAACTGTTGACTAGCTTAGCTCGAGAATAACATAATGAAATTTGTATTTTAAATATTTTTATGGTGATAAGAAATTAAACATCGATAGTGATAAGATATTCTCTTGTATACTGTTATAACATGTGATAATCATTGAGTCAACTATAAAAGTTGTATTGAAGCACAGTTTCGTAAATCACAGAAAGAATAAAATTTTATACAGCAACACGTACCCACAAATGTCGGGGACCATCTTGTTCTTTTATTAGGATAATAATAGATCAGTATTATAGTTTTTTCTGAGAGAGAGAGTGAGAGTGAGAGAGAGAGAGAGAGAGAGAGAGAGAGAGAGAGAGAGAGAGAGAGAGAGAGAGAGAGAGAGAATTTTACTATTTACATTCATAGTATTTGAAAATTTGTAAATAAGTTTATCCTAAAAACGCATTTAGTCATGAAAAGAAGATGAAAACACAGTAATTAGGAAATCTTGCTCTATGATAAAATTCGCGATTTCGTTAATTTTCCATGATATACGTAATATCTGGGCTCCACAAAAAAGTAAGTAAAGTGATTTATGACAGTTTAGACAGAGGATACATCGGTAGTTTGTAGAACAGTGTAACCACTATCACATTGTGTAAAAATAGTATGTACGAACGAGATTGTAGGTTTGGTGACGTCACGGTGGTCATACGTATTTTTTTCGTGAATGAATATACATTTATGATCAAAAATAGTTATTGTTCTGCTTCCAGTACTATACTGTAATATTAATGTAATCACATCAAAATAAAGTAATCAGTGCATACTGTAAACTTGTAAAGTGTATTTTTGTCTTTTGAAAAATGCATTCCCCAAGGAATTATTCCTTGAAGAGGCTTTTTATTATGAAGATATGCCAATACGTAATATATAAGATATGCGTTTTATTATGAATATATGACAATAATATATAAGGTAAAAATGGTTTTACGGTTCATCGCCGATCGCAAACAACAATACGATAATCTATGACAATTATCGTTTGTATGACTGCAGTGTTCAGGGAAGTTGATTACGTTATACCAAAATAATAATGAAGTTCGAATTGAAAATTAATGTTTTCCTAAATGTTATTACTACTGTAATTACACTACTACTATTGACATTTCTAAAAGGTTAAGAATGACAAATGTCGCTGTGAAGTGTAACTCAATGTTTACATTTCTGCTGGCCACTCAACTACAAGTTGATGTCAATGATATGGAATTATTCCATGAATAGGCTATATATTATGAAGATATGCCAATAATATATAAGGTGAGAATGGTTTTATCACCTTTATTGTCAGTTAATATCATAATGTGATGTGTCTTAGTAGAAGTTAGGGAGGAGTCTAATTTTAGAAGTTAGGTTGGGACTTTACTTGAGGTCTCAGAGAAGTTTAGTTAGGAACTAAGCCTTATACAGGGAGGCTACGTCAGTACACTCTCTGTTCCCTGTGTAGTGTTGTGTAAATTGATAAACTGTAGAACTAGTACTCTTAATAATAAGTAAGATGAACTAAGTGGTGTTTAACTTGCCCAGAGTCCTACGTTGTACTCAAGCTTTAAATCCTGAGAGACTGGAGAATGAAAGAAAATTAATCTAAAATGTTCCTAAGAAAAGAAAAACTCACCGCAATTGATAATTGAAGGTTAGCCCATATAACAGATAACCTTCCCAAATAATACCAACAAGCTAACGAAGAAAGACTGACTAATAATAAAGAGAAGAGAAGAGAGAAAGAGAATAAAAGGAAACCCATAAGTACACATAAACACAACACATGCACTTGCTGGTTATCGGAACCGGACGAGGCTTAGCCTACCACGGACAAGCCTGCGATGCTGCGATTCATACCAGCGATATAGAACGAGAAGTGGTCCAAGGAAAAACCCGTGATTAACTGAATCCGTGATTGCTGATCCGCGACTAGGCGAGGCCTCACTGTAATATCAAATATTTGCCTTAGATTAACTGGAAAAAATACAGGCAGTTAGTCTCTAGTTATCAGCGGACTAGGTTAATGGCGATCTGGTCTTATGGCACTTGCCTAGCATCATAAAATCGGCAATTTATGGCACCGTAATGCGCCGAGTTCCGGTTATAAGTGCCACAAGGTGCCAATAATAGAATTGTGGCACCGTCATCAATCAGTTATCAGCGCCATAAATCACAAAGTATCGGTTAATGGCAGCTTTCGCTTATCAGCAACCTGCCAAGGACAGAAGCAGCCCCCCCCTTAAATGAAGACTACAGTGGTCACCCCGTACTCGCGGGGGATGCGTACCAGACGCCCCCATGAATAGTTAGAACCCGCGAATGTTTGGAACCCCTATAAAAATGCTAAAAACAGCCTATTTTGTTAGGTAAAACTCAAGAAAGGTAAAACTCAAGAAAAACAGACTAAAAATTTTTATACTTGGTTTTTTAAATAGTTTTATCACAAAAAGTGCATTTTATAATGAAATTGATAAAAAACCAGGAATTTGTGAATATTTCTCATGGAAAAATACTGCGAATGTGCAAATTTTCCGCGAATAATGTGGGAAAACGTTCCTGAGAGAAATCCGCGAATGTGTGAGTCCACGAATCCAGAGAACGCAAATACGGGGGGTCCACTGTATTTCAGTCATACCAACTTACCTTTCCTAACAAGCTGAATGCTCTCTCTAATAAATGAGGGATTCCAGGAAATACTGTGACATTTCTCACGCTGATGATTGGGTATTGGGACTTCACTCCTTTTTTTTTGTCCTCACCAAAATGCAGAACAGAAGATTCTGGAATCTGTTATATAAGAAAGTAGAAAGCATTATTATTACTATTAACATGAGATGAACCCTATTCATATGGAACAAGCCCATCACAGGGGGCATTGACCTGAAATTCAAGCATCCAAAGAATATTATGGTGCTCATTTGAAAAAAGTAACAGAAGGTACAGTAACTTGCCTAAGAATTCATTGATATTTCTCATAATTAACAACCATTTACTACTGCATGCAAGACACTAGCATAAACAACAGCAAGTCTGACATAAACAAAAGAATCAAGAAACAGCTGTTTGCCAATGTCAGTAGCCGTAACTAACATGTTTACTAAGGGTTAGTTTTCAATGTGATTTCCATAAATAAAAATAAAATAAACCTTTATTCATCCTTCATGCACTGGAAAGTGTTTTGAAAGCATATCACTAAATTTACAGTTGTAGCTGTGGCAGAGTTGATAACACACCATTGAGCACAGGAAAATGATATTGTTAAGATACAATAAAGTTTGTTCATACTTACCTGGCAGATATATATATAGCTGTATTCTCTGAAGTCCGACAGAATTTCTAAAACTTACGACACACGTAGTGGGAGTTGGGTGGTTAGTACCCATTCCCGCCGCTGGGAGGCGGGTATCAGGAACCATTCCCATCTTCTATCAGATTTCTATCTCCACTGTCTCCTGAGGGGAGGTGGGTGGGTACTAAAAATATATATATCTGCCAGGTAAGTATGAACAAACTTTATTGTATCTTAACAATATCATTTGTTGCATGAAACTTACCTGTCAGATATATATATAGCTGATCCCACCTTCGCGGTGGGAGAGACAGAAAAAGGATTTTAGGAAACTTTATAAATGTAGATGATTGACATCTTGGGTTCCTTACCTGTTAGCATAGCTGACTTCGTGATTACTGTCACCCAAGCCTGCTTCTGCTTCACTAGAGTTTACCAACAAGGTAGTGACCTGTGTAGTTGGGCGCTCTAGATGATCTGTCAACGGGGACGGGACCACAATGTGACTAGACCATGACCATACTTCTGAGGGCAACGAGGCAAAAACCACCACCTAAGTTTAGCCTAACAACAAACTCCCTAATACCAAAGGCTAAAGGAAGGGAGGGGACGACCCCCGTACTCGGCGGCCGACCCTACAACCATAAACATTACAAATATTAAAAAACTCACCTACCCTTTTCTATGGGAAAGGATGAGGGCTACCTCCTGCCCCCAAAATAGTGTCTGCGGCGACGTATGGTCCAAGAGAGTAACAGTTTTCATAGGTCGTTCTCACCTCCCGTAGGTAGTGCGAGGCTAACACTGAGTTACTCCTCCAAAAAGTAGCACTTAAAATGTCTTTAAGAGCCATGTTTTTCTGAAAGGCTATTGAGGTCGAAATAGCCCTCTTCTTCGTGCGCATTAACTTTTAGCAGCTTAAAGTCACTGTCTTTGCAAGAAGAGTGCGCCTCCATTAATGGTGTTTCTTAAAAAGAATGCCAGTGCATTCTTGGACATGGGCAATAGGTTTTTGGTCTCTTGACCGAACACCATAAGTTCTCCGCAGAACCTCTACAATCCTTCGTTCTACGAAGATACTCTCTAAGAACCCAATAGGACACAGGACTCTTTCTGGCTCTTGACCAATGATCTCTGCCATACCCTTGATCTCGAACGTTTTAGGCCACGGATTGGAAGGGTTTTCGTTTTTAGCCAGAAACGACATACCCAAAGAGCAGACCGCATTATGCCCTTTTGAAGCCGAGCGTGTTTACTAATAGCCTGTTATTTCGCTAACTCTCTCTTCGCCGTCACCAGTAGCAGTTTAGGAATACAGTTTTCTCTTCGTCCAAATCTCGTAGAGACGTAGAGTAAAGAGGTTCAAAGCGATTTGACATTAAATATTTTGAGGACCACATCCAGGTTTCACGAAGGTAACTTCGGTAAGCGGCACCTTGGTCGTCTCGAAAGATCTCAATAGATCATGGAGATCTTTGTTATTAGCGAGGTCAAGAGCCTCTATGGCGAAAAACTACAGATAAGACGCTTCTGTAGCCTTAATGGTTGACACTGCAAGCTTCAGATCTTGTTTTAAGATAAAGCAAGAAGTCGGCGATCTGGCTCACAGAGGTAGTGGTAGAGGAAACTCCTTTTCTCTTACACCAACTTCTAAAGGCTGCCCACTTCGATTGATACACTGCGATTGATGAGGGTCTCCTCGCGGTGGCGATAGCTTTAGCCACTGATTTCGAAAAACCTCTCGCTCTGGCCAACTTCTGGATAGTCTGAATGCAGTCAGACTCAGAACGGAGAGGTTTTTGTGGTACCTCTCGAAGTGGGGCTGTTTGAGTAGATCTCTCCTTAACGGAAGAGATCTCGGAAAATCACCAGGTAGAACATCTCTGTGAACCAGATCGCTGCGGACCAAAAGGGGGCGATTAAAGTCAACCTCGTCCCCTCCGATGCTGCGAATTTTCTCATCACCTCCCCCAGGATCTTGAAGGGGGGAAAAGCGTAGAGATCTAGGCCCGTCCAATCCCATAGAAGGGCGTCTACTGCTACTGCCCCCGGATCGAGAACCGGGGAGCAATAAAGGGGGAGTCTCGCCGTCCCTTGATGTTGCAAAAATGTCCACTAAGGACATCCCAAAGACCCCACAGCTCCTGGCATACATCTTGATTGAGGGTCCACTCTGTCGGCAATAACTGTCCTTGTCGACTAAGGAGATCTGCCCGGACGTTCTCGACTCCGGCAATGAACCATGTCAATATCGTGACTTCTCTCTCCTTTGCCCAAAGAAGAATCTCTTTCGCTAGAGCGAACAGGGAGCGAGAGTGTGTTCCTCCTTGTTTCTTCAAGTATGCCAGGGCTGTGGTGTTGTCCGAGTTGACTTGAACTACACGACGGGAGACTTTGTTCTGGAAGAACTGGAGCGCTAATTGAACCGCTGCCAGCTCTTTGAAGTTGATATGCCAGGTTACCTGTTCCCCTCTCCAGGTACCTGACACTTCCTCCCCCCCTCCCCCTAGAGTTGCTCCCCACCCCGTGGATGACGCGTCAGAGAACAACACTAGGTCGGGGTTCTGAAGCTTGAGGGATATGCCCTCTGACAGCTTCCACGGATCGAGCCACCATCTTAGATGGTTCTTCACCTCTTCCGAGATGCTTAACTTCATGTCGAAGTTGTCCTTGTCTGTCCAGTTGTCCGACAGAAAGAACTGAAGAGGTCGGAGGTGTAGCCTCCCCAGGGAAACAAACTTCTCCAGTGAGGAAATGGTCCCCAGCAGACTCATCCATTCCCTCACCGAGCATGAATCTTTCCCTAGAAAGGCTGACACTTTTTCTATGCCTTGTTGCTGACGTTCCTGGGACGGAAAAGCCCGAAAAGCCACTGAATCCCTCTGAATCCCAGATACACGATGGACTGTGTGGGGTCAGATGTGACTTTTCGAAGTTCACCAGAAGTCCCAGGACGCAGCTAAAGACAGAGTCGTTTGCATGTCCTTCAGGCACCGGGTCTGCGAGGAGGCTCGTATGAGCCAGTCGTCCAGATAGAGCGAGATCTGATGTTGGAAAGATGGAGCCACCTCGCCACGTTCTTCATTAAGATGGTGAAGATAAAAGGGGCCGTACTCAGTCCGAAACAAAGAGCCCTGAATTGAAAGACCTTCCCTTTCAGGACGAACCGAAGGTACTTCATCAATTGGGGATGTATCGGGACGTAAAAGTAGGCGTCCTGTAGGTCGAGTGATACCATCCAATCTCCAGGTCTTAAGGCCCCCAGAACTGACTGAGGAGTCTCCATCTTGAACCTCTTGCTTTTCTATAGAGAGGTTTAGACGACTTACGTCCAAGACCGGCCGCCACCCTCCCGATTGTTTCGGTACAAGAAACAATCTGTTGTAAAATCCTGGCGTTGCCAGGTCTAAAACCTGTTCCACTGCTCGTTTCTCGAGCATCTGCTCGAGCAGGTCGAAAAGTATCCTCCGTTTTGTTTGAGAATACGACGGGGACAAGTCCCTGGGAGTGGAAGTCAACGGGGGCGGCTTTATGAAAGGGATCTTGTAACCCTTCTCTATGACGCCGAGAGACCAGGTGTCCGCCTCTCTTTCTCTCCAGGCTTTCTGCAAACAACTGCAGCCTGGGCTCCTACCGTGGCTGAAGGAACGATCTCTCACTTCTTGCTCCTAGACTTAGACGGGGCTCTACCTCTAGGAAGGCTTCTTCCTCTGGGTGACGATCTAGCGGAAGTCCCTCCACGAAAGGGCTTCTGCTTTCTAAACGGTTGGGCTCCTGAAGACGTTGAAGGGCCAGCCGGACGTCTCGAAGACTGAGCCAACAGGTCTTGCGTGGCTTTCTCTTGAAGACTAACTGCCAGATCCTTTACCATAGCTTGGGGGAAGAGATGACTCGAGAAGGGCGCATACAAAAGTTCTGTCCTCTGTGAGGGAGAGACAGACTTAGCCGCAAAGTTGCAATAAAGCGACCTTTTCTTTAGCACACCTGCTGAAAAATGAGAGGCTAACTCCTCTGAGCCATCCCTGACGGCCTTGTCCATGCATGACAATACACTGGACAGCTCCCCCAAGCTGATCGAGTCTGGCTTACGAGACTGGTTGTCTAAAGCTCCGAGACACCAGTCTAAGAAGTTAAAGACTTCCAAGGACCTAAACAGTCCCTTCAAAAGATGGTCCAGTTCGGAAGTCGTCCATGACACTTTAGCTGAGGCTAAAAGGGCCCTCCTTGAGGCATCCACCACGCTGGCGAAATCTCCTTGAAGCAGACGTAGGAACCTTCAATCCTATTCCTCGCCTGTTTCATACCACATCCCTGCCTTACCCGCTAAGTCTAGACGGAGGCAGGGTGAAAGTAGTCCTTCCCTTTTGCTTTTCTAGACTCCATCAGGCGTTAACCTTCCGGAAAGCTCTTCTAGTAGACAAAGACGTCTTCATTTTCACGAACCCTGGAGTCTTGCTTGCCTTCGACGACGAAAACTGTGAAGGAGGAGAAGGAGGGGCAGAAGGCTGGAAAGTATCCCCAAACGAATCACGAAGTAGCCGTGCCAATACTTGGTAATCTGACGAAGCCGACGTTGAAGGTTGTTCTTCGTCAACATCCTCAGAAGAACCGCTAAGTTCTCCTTCTTCCTTACCCGAGTGAAAATCCGAAGGAAGAGGCAAAAGTCCTTTCGCTCCAAGTCTCCTGTCCGAACGATGACGAGAAGAAGAGGGTAACGGATCCTTAACAGTCACAGGATCAGGAATCACCCTTAGAGGAGAACGTGAAGAAGAAGGAAGACGTGAAGCGTCAGCGAAAGCCTCGGGAACATCATCCGAGTGATAGCGAACTTCCACATTCGCGTCCACAGAGCTCTTACGAAAACGTCTACTAGCGTCCATCTGAGCGTCCAACCTAGCGTCCTTCCGAGCGTCCAAATCAGCGTCCGACCGAGCGTCCAAAGGAGCATCCAACGTAGCGACTCTTCTAACGTCCCGCGAAGCGTCCTTACGAACGTCCCGCGAAGAAACCTGGTCAGCTACCCGACTAGCGTCCCGTTGAGCATCGACACTCTCATGTCGAAGAGGGGCAGGACGCATTGAAGTCCGTCCGACAGCAACAAACTCGTCGTCAGCAGAAGCGTCAAAGTCGGAATGCCGAGCGTCTTCTCGACGAGAAGAGAGAGGAGCATGATGGGATCTCTCTCTAACCTGACGTCTAACGTCACCTCTAGACGAACCCTGGGGAGCAGAACGAAGCCTAGAGGGCGAAATATCAGGAGACGGGGACGAAAGAGGAGCAGTTGGAGAAGACTGCCTTGTTCTCTTGATCGGAAGTCTATCGTCCTTCTTGCGACGAGGAACCGTCTCCTTCTGCTTAAGTAAAGCGTCCAGTTGCCGTTGCATAGCAATGATGATCTCCGTCTGAGAAGTCTCCTTACGCGGAGATGAGCTGCGCTTGTGAGAAGGAGAGGGGCGAGGGGACGCCTTCTTCCTTCTCCCAGGAACAGCCTTGGCTCTAGAGCGACTGGGGGGCTCGAGGGCGTCATCCTCAGATGACGTCCTAGACTTCTTCTGGGGCGGAAAAGCTACGCTTTCCGGAGAAGAATGCCACTCAGACATCGCATGACGTCAAGCGTCTAGATCTTGAAGAGTCCTCTTCAAAGGTCGCGAATCCGGACGAGATTCCCACCCCTTGCACGGGGAGGACACGTCGGAAGACGAGAAACAATCTCTCAGGATACGTGCTCGAGCACGCTCCTTAGCAGCCTGGGAAGCGTCCACAGGAACGGCTGAAGGGACGTCAGATCGGTGGGGGATCCCCGTAACCCTCCTTCGGCCTTTGACATGCCCTCTCCCTGAGTCCTGGGAGTCCGGCAGAGGTCCCAGCCTAGAGGCGCTATAGGGCCGATCTGACGCCCCCTCCACTTCACTAGGGGCACTATCACTGCACTTATTTTGCCTGTTTTCAAGGGCAAGCACTTTAGATTCAAGCGTCTTCAATGAATCCAGGATAAGCGAAAGGGCATTACCCTCCGCAGACACCACTTGAGGGCCCGAAGGCAACACTACGGGGTTAGGAGACACAAAATCTAAAGGAGGGTTAGAAGGGGATACATTAAGACCCTGTCTGCTACCCGACTTACTCCTGGAGGAAGACCTCCTGATCCTATCACGCTCTAATTTATTTATGTAGGATTCATACGTCTTCCATTGTAAATCATCCAAGCTTTCACACTCATTACAGCGCAAATCATATTTACAATCTTGCCCCCTACACCCTTTACACAATGTGTGAGGATCAACCAAGGCTTTTGGTAGCCTAACCTTGCATTCCACTTTCGAACACACCCTGGCGCTAGCCGAACTAGATCCAGACATAATTAAGGAAAAAAACTAAGCCAAATTCAAAACAGTCCAAAGTCACGTATGCCAAGCTATCGATCCAAAACCAAAAAACCAAAAAGTCAAGAGGATACTCAAGCAATGAAAAGTTTTCCAAAATCCTGAGGCGGAGGTGTGTAAACAGTTGTTTACGACACCGGCGACAGAAGAAATCTGATAGAAAATGGGAATGGTTCCTGATACCCGCCTCCCAGCGGCGGGAATGGGTACTAACCACCCAACTCCCACTATGTGTGTCGTAAGTTTTAGAAATTCTGTCTGACTTCAGAGAATACAGCTATATATATATCTGACAGGTAAGTTTCATGAACAAAATGTCAGTAACCAAAGCTGAGAAAGAGCAAGCTGCAGAGCAGAGAGCAATTTAGTTTGTGAATTCATTTACCATTATACCTAAAACATCAGACTACCCCTCTCTCCCCCACCACACCTTGCCAATAAGCTAATCGGCATTTGACAATCTCATTATGCAAATCTGTGGGTTTACATTACTCAGCTAGTTTGCTCTTAAATATTTGCAAATATTTAAGGAAATTGGGTAACGTTAATGGGTTGTGGTAAATACATATTATGTATACGTATAAAGAAACTAGCATCACAAATTTTCAAGAAAAACTTACGTGTGCCATTTTCATTGTCGGTGAGGATAAGTCATCTGTTTTGAAATAAGTCTTTAAAAAACCAACTAACATAGGGTGAGGATAAACCTTCTCCCCAAATGCTGCTGCCACACCTGAAAAAAAATATGTTACAGTGAAAAATAGATATTGCCCTTTGAAGTTAGGTGAACAAAGATACAACAAACACTTCTCTTTCTTCCAATAGAATAGACAGTCCCAATGCATGTACATTAAGAGTGAAAAAAGACAGTTGAAACTTAACGGCAAAAAGAACTTCTCATACTTTTTACCTGATTTTTACCCTTTATCAGAGTAATGTATTACTTACAGTGCTTCTCACTGTTTTTCATCACAAAAAACTCAAAATGCATGTTTATAAAAAACACAATAAAAATCATCACGGCTCTTCCCATTAAATATACAATTGGTCTCCTTGTCAGATGAATAACAATGAAGCTATGGCTTATTCATGACTGAAATGAAGAAATGTTGCAAAATTTTATACTGCCATTAATCATAAGGACAGTTCTTGGTGCCGGCTATTTTCTGGTTGATTTACATTACAATACAGTTGACCCTTGTTTAGTGATAGCATACATGAGTGACTATCATTTACCCATTATCCAAAGGAATTAAAAATTTCCCGACAAGGCTGTACTTTAGCTTTAATTGCGTTACCAATAACCAAAAAGACCGTCCATTAAAATTATAAAATGACTACATATTCTAGCTTTAGTATTTACACCAAGTACAGTGGAACCTCGACATACGAAAGTCCCTACTTACGAAAAATCCAAGTTACAAAAGCAAAGGCAGATTTTATTGCTTCTGCATACGAAAATAATTCAGGTTACAAAAGGGTGCACATACTGCATAGTCCGAGATTTGCCTGGACCGCCAAGAACAATTATAAAACTTGCACGCCTCTAACTTTGTAGACTTGCCACCATCCTTTTTTTTTTTCCCCGCTCTCCCATTGGTTCCTGATTGCTAGTCAACCACCGTTTAAGATCCCTGCCTCTCCGCTATTTGGTTCAGCATTCTATCCCATCCATGCCTCTACATTAAACAAGGCGTCCTTCGGCCACTTCGTTGCACCAGAGTTAATCGTACGCACGGCAGGAATTCGTTCTCGTTCAAACACATAATGTGATTTCGTTTGTTAACATAAATTAGTGTTAGTGATTTCGCTTTCTTCTTTATCGTGTTGTGTGTGAACTTAACTAACTTAATTATAGCCATGGGTCCAAAGAATGTTGCTAAAGTTCATGGAAAGAAGAGGATGCTTGGATGCTTTCTATGGAGACAAAGATGGAGATCATTAAAAAAAAAAGTTTATTGGAAACGCTTGGCATTGCAGTTGAGTGTGGTCGCTAAGGAATAATTGGCCGAAATTCCTGTCCGACGATAGGCACCATCCTTAAGCAGCAGGAAAGCCATCAAAGCAAATTTACACCTTCCAAGGGCGTGGACTATTTATGTCCAACAAGAGGAGCCACGGTCATGGTGACGAGGAGAGGCTGCTTCTTGTATGGAATAAAAAGAAACAAAGAAATCCCTGGCAATGCGATAACTGAGAACTGCAAATCTCCCACCAAGGGCCCAGCGCCTATTTTCGGGTGATTCTGATTGCTTCAAGGGCCGAAGACGACGAGGAGGAAGGGAAGGGACCATCGACGCCGCAACCCCGCCAGACTTCAAGGCTTCTCTGGGGTAAGGTTTGATAAATTCCGTAAAACTGACTGGCATCCAATTCGGGGTTGGATGCAGCATGGGAGGCTGGCCAGCTCGGACACGAAAGCGGCCAAAGCCTTTATTAAGACGTTCGACGAGATGACGATCGACAAAGGCTACAGTTCTCAGCAAGTGTTCAACTCTGACAAAACTGGCCTTTTTTGGAAAAAAATGCCTCGTCGGACATACATCACAGAAGGAAGAGAAGAAGCTACCCGGGCCTATGAAAGACAGGCTTACACTTGCACTTTGTTCCAACGCCAGTGGGGATTGTAAAGTCAAGCCCGTACTTGTGTATCATTCGGAGGCTCCTCGAGCATTCAAGGCCACTAAAGTGCTAAAAGGGAGGAAGCTTTCCAGTTGATGTGGTGAGGGAGGGTTTAATGCGAAAAGCCTGGGCAACGAGACTTTAGTTCACCTGAGGTGGGTAAATCTATGGTTCGGCCCCCGACAGTGAAGAAATTCTTGGAAGAGAAAGCGCCATTCCCTCTGAAATGGGTCTGTTTGTTGTTGGACAATGGCCCCTTGCTTCACCCTCCTTTTCAAGAGATGTTTTCGACAATCACCGATACCCACAAACCGCTCACCTTGCATGAATTTTGAAAGCAGCATTTCAATATTGTGGATAGATAATGCAATCCGACTCAGCGATCAAGCTTGGCAGATTTTTGAGGTGCGAACCTTGAAAATTCTTCGTGGAGGAAAACTCTGGCCTTATGCTGTAATCCGCCCGAAGAACTTCGAGGGATTTCAGACTATGGCGTGCGAAGCTGATACAGGATTCAGAAACAGGTTTGAACGATCCTGAAACTGTTCCACAACCCAAGATTACTTGACAGCGGTCGTTGCACTCGGAACAGGTCCATGAAACAACGATAATCAATGACCTTTCTCCGAAGGAGCACCAAGAGGAGCTCACGGACGGCATGACCTGTGGAAGAAGAGTTCTCTAGCAGCGGCCGAGGCGAGGGAGGAGGAGGACCCTAATGGCAATGGCCAGGAAAGAAATTATGGCATGCTCTAGCTGCTTTTCCAATAAAAGTGCAATCAAATTGTAGGAAAAGACACCCCGAAAAGGCTTGTACCACTAGGTCATATGTTTGCGCAGTTCGGATTGACGTTTGGCCTGAGCCATTTATCAGGAACATTGTGAAAAGCAAGCAGAAGCAATTTCCTTCCTTGGTATTTATTTGTTTTTTAAAAGAAGGCCTTTAGTAGCCCAGTTAAAGCAAACAGGAATATCCAAGAGTGATACAAAAAAACAGAAAGTTGAAAAGTGCAATGAAAAAGAAATTGAAATTTTGTAAAAAAAAAAAAAAAAAAAGTAAAGTATAAAAAAAGTAAAAAAAAAAATTTTAAATTAAAAAAAATATATAAATAAAAAAATTTAATTTAAAGTTTTTTGTAAAGTTAAGTGGTAATGTTTTCTGCCATTTGTTAATGTATTTTGTAAGTTTCAGTTTATGTTTAATGTTTCTGACCAATTTTAATTTCGTTGTTTTGTTAAAGTTAAAGTGTTCATGATTTATCTGCCCATTTTGTCCTCCTTCCTCTTGTCGCCACTTTTTCGGAAGATCGCCTCACTCAAAAAGCTAAGGTTCCACATTATTACTACCCATGTGTACGTACAGTATTTTCTTGTACCATGTACACTTATACACTTTTATTTACCAGGTATGATTAGTATAGTTTTATGTTAGGTATTGAATGGTCCAAATTGTTGTATCTCATTGTTTATTTGTCAATTTAGCTTTATTATAAAATCTACTGTGGTGTTTTTTTAGGGCTTGGAACGAATTAGGAAATTTACATGTAAAACGTGGTTCGAGATACGGAAAATATCAGGTTACGAAAGCCGCTTCGGAACGGATTCATTTTTTACCCTGAGGCACTGCTGTAAAACATAAATTTACAACCTGCTCCATTTGAGACTATCAACTGGAGTACATACAAAGAAAACAAACCTTCAAAGGTGATATCATCATGAGTAGGGCCAATGCCACCAGACGTGAGAACGAAAGTATACTTTTCAGAAAACTGGTTAACTTCCTTGGCAATAACTTCAAGATCATCAGGAATCACTGATATCTGAAATGCAAAAAAATTTATTGTGGTTACAAAAATGTGATAACATTATGATATAATAAATATTTTGAATGCATTCATTTTATTGAGAAAATAATAAGTTGAAAGTTAATGACAAACTTCTATAAATACAATTGGCAGTCCCCAGTTAACAGCTGGGGTCCTCTTCCCAGCTGAGCGACGACAACCGAAAATCATCATTAACCAAAACATCATAATAATTATGGTAATAAATGGCACTGAAGTGAAATTGGAAAGATGGAGACAAGTACTGGAGGACAGAGGAATGAGAATAAGTAGATCCAAAGACAAAAGAATATATGTTGTTACCACCCACTGAAGGGGGAATGATTAGGAAGGAAAAGTATTCAGCTTGGTGGAGAGCAAATCAAGGGAGAGTTGATAAGTTTTAAGTATTTTGGGATCTTTTTTGTTAACGCTTGGAGGAAGGTATGGAAGAAGAAGTTAAAAACATCGGGTACAGGCAGGGCTGGAAACAACTGAGTGGGAGCGGCCTCGGAGTTCTTTTGTGACAAAAAGAGGTGCCCGCTTAGGTTTAAAAGGAAAATTTCACAAGACGGTTGCGTAAGAAAGCAATGCTGCATGATTGGTACGGAAAACAGCAAGCATGAGAAAAGCAGAAGGCAGAAGAAAGATGGATGTGGCAAAAGAAATTGAGAATGCTTTAGGTGGAATTGGTTTCTTGGGGTGACCAAGAGTGGATAGGTTCAGAAATGACTACATAAAGGGGGTCAACTAAGGTGGTGGAATAGTATCAAAGAAAGTGCAAGGCGAGGGGAGGCTTGAATGGATTGGTTTTTGGACAAGCCTGTTGGGAGGAGATGAAGGGAACCACACTGGGAGACATACTTACCTGATGGGGTGGAGGTGCAAGGAAGAAAAAAGAAACAAGGGAGGGAAGACCAAGAAAAGAGATGGAAGGACTTGTGTGAGAGGAAAAAGACTTAAATGTAGAAGGGAATTCAGTATGAGGCAGAAGCACAACGAATAGAAAAAAGATGGAAACGGCTCATCCGAAACGGCGACCCCATATAAAAATGGGAACAAGCTGGGAAGAAGAAGAAATGGCACTGATAAACCTCTTAACAACACCGCCTACCAGTTATAAGCAGCTGATAAAATTGCTTAGCGGTATGTACTGGAAATCTGGTTAACGACGTCGTTAGTCAAGCGTCATAAAACCAAAAAGCTATTAACCAATGCATCAGTAAGTGGTGGGGACAGCCTGTATAGTGCTAAGAATACCAATTTTTTTATTTTCTGACTTTTCCCTCCTACTTCTGCAATGTAAAACATTATGAAAGAAATGAGATTCAGACAAGAACTACGTACTGTATAGTACGTATATACAGTATAAGAGAGATGACAATAAAACTAGACCCTGACTTTCCTTTCCATATTAAAATTCATGCAATTAACATTTGCTTACAGGTGCTACTAAACTTATTGTAAACCTATCAAAACTTACCCTCTCTACTCTGACACCAAGACTGTAGAGCTGCTTTGTCAGGAAGTGGGAGTTCGTATCTAGCGTCTGCCCTTTCAGAATTTCATCCCCTATAACTGAAATCAAAATAAAATTAAAAACCTTGACCTCTAAAATCAAGTTCATAGAAAACCACTTTCGTTCTTTAAATATTCAGCTGAAAACTCTTATGGACAGTCAGCAAACTATAAATCCCTGTGATCTCAAAAAGGAAATCAGCCCACAAAGAGCAGCAAGCTACCAGAATAGACGATAAATAATTAAACATGAAGGAATAGAAAATAAAACCCGATAAACATGAATTCAAGAGAAATCAGCAGAAAGCATGAATGAATTTGCTCCCCAATTAAAATACTTAAGTATTTTAGTAATTGCTCATTCTTTAAGTTAAGGAACTCATGTCTTCCTACCACGCCAAAACTATGAATTTGAAAACTACAGTATGTATGTAAAAGGTATATGTACAATTCCAAATCACATATGAAAACCTGCTACGGTATGAAAAAGTTTACTGTGTTATAAGGAGTAACAGCAGATATGCTAATATAAAAAATTGAGCTAAAACTACCAGTAGGCATTTCATTACAACTGCACACAAGTATGATTACAAACACATGGGCGGGGAGGGGGACGCATGGTAACATCACTGACACTTCACAAATCAAAAATTTTGCTTAAATAACAACTTTAGCAAAAATCAAGAAGTTAAATGTCCTAAATTAGTACCATCAGACTAAAAATAAAAAATAAAGTAGATAAAAAAATTTAGATAAATGGAAATTTTTAAATTTCATTATTAAAAATGAAAGGTTTTATTGTTAATTTAACTTAACCGAACAATTATTTAGAGCCTGTGATTTCCACGAGCGGCAGGCAGGATACTAAATTCTAATTTAGCGCGTCGGCGTCGCCCCACCACTGGTGGTGATGACGTCATCTCCCCTCCACTCGCGGGAAAAAGAAACCAGGTACAACTTGCCCAGGTGAATCCAATTTTTCTTTCTGCCCTTCCGTCCACCTGGGAAGGGGAGGAGGGTGGGTATAATCATTAAATTGTTCCGGTAACGTTAATAACAATAAAAACTTCATTTTAATAATGAAAATTTCATTTTTATTGTAAGTGTCTTTACCGAACAATTATAGAGCTGATTACAACATTTTATGGGAAGGTGGGAATTCAGTGGACCACTAGTATTTTTTAAAATGGAGTTTACATTTATTGCCAATACCAGTAAACACTCAAGGTTGTGTTGTGCCTTACCTTGTAAGAGAGCTACAGCAGACTGTTACTGCCTCTCGGTCGGTTGCTCTTCGTTACATATTGTAGAAGGGAAATTTGGCGAATTTAGACAAAGTTAGCCTCTTACAAAGGAGTGGAATCCTTCCCGTAGTTCAAAGGCGAGTCAAGGGCTGACTTGACGGAGGATAGTTAACAAACAAAGATTGCCCTTTGCCCTGGGCTTAAGACCAGAAATTCAATCATACAAAAACATTTGTTCACCAACACCAGATTTAAAAACATATATACCCAACCATTACTGTAAAATCTGACCATAAACAGACTGGTGAAGTATCCCAGGTACTCAGTTAGTAACCCCCAGCTTTCCTTGAACTCGACAACCTTTATTCAAAGGTTGAAAAAGTTTAGCATAGAGGTGACGGAACCCCCTGTGCCGTTTCTCCCAAC
>NC_087210.1:1748889-1791905 GCF_015104395.2 Macrobrachium nipponense | reverse complement strand
TGCCGTTTCTCCCAACACCATGCCAGAAACTGCCACCGGACCTAACGTTTTACAATTCTCGAAAACCGTTTCTATCTCTTTGAGATAATGACTCGCAAAAACCGAATTCGATCTCCAGAACGTGCTCTGAAGAATCGAAGCTAAAGATAAATTCTTTCTGAATGCTAAAGAAGTTGCCACTGCTCTAACCTCGTGAGCTTTAACTCAGAACGGAGATGGAAAGATTGTCGTTCTCGGACTGCGAGTGAGCTTCCCTGATAAGCTCTCTAATAAAGAACGATATAGCATTCTTAGAAAGAGGATGAGAGGGATTTTGAACCGAGGTCCAGAGCTTAGAAGATTGTCCTCTGATACCCTTAGTGGCAAACAGATACTGCTTAATAAGCCCTGGGACTGGACATAAGAGCCTTTCTTCCTCCTCATGTCCAACCAAATCAGATAAGTTCCTTACCACAAAACTCCTCGGTCAAGGATTAGAAGGATTCTCATTTTTGGCTAGAAAGGTCAAAGATACCGAAAATACAGCATTGCCTTGAGAGAAACCGACTCTTTTGTCTATAGCGTGCAATTCGCTGACACGCTTAGCAGAAGCTAGTGCAATAAGAAAAAGTGCCTTCTTAGTCAAGTTCCTGAGTGAAGCCGACTTCAAAGGCTCAAACGGTGGTGGCCCTATGAGGAACTTAAGCACCACATCTAAGTTCCAAGCCACTGTATCTTGCGGGAGCTTAGTGGTTTCGAAAGACCTAATGAGGTCCGACAGATCTGAATTGGAGGAAATATCCAAACCTCGATGTCGAAAAACCGAAGAGAGCATGGCTCTATATCCTCTGATCGTCGAAGGAGCCAGTTTCTTAGAGTTCCTAAGAAATAGAAGAAAATCTTGCTATTTCTGTTAAGACGGGTTTCCGCAGAAGTAGAGACTTTAGCACTTCTACACCACTCCTCTGAAGATTCTCCACTTCCCTTGATAGAGTTTGTTAGGCGACTCTCTCCTACAACGAGCGATAGCTTCTGCAGCTCTTCTTGAAAATCCTTTCGCTCTGACAAGATTCCGGACAGTCTGAACCCTGTCAGAGCTAGAGCGGACAAGTTTTGGTGGAACCTCTTGAAGTGAGGTTGTTTGAGAAGCCACTTCTCTGGAGGAAGAAGTCTGGGGAAGTCTACTAACAAACTGGAGAAGGTCCGGGAACCACTCTTTCCTGGGCCAAAAGGGAGCGATTAACGTTAGCGTTACATTGCTGTGCGACATGAACTTGTTCAGCACCTCTCTTATTAGACCGAACGGAGGGAATGCATAAGCTTCCAGACCCGACCAATCCAACAGCATTGCGTCCACCGACCAAGCTAGAGGATCTGGGACTGGAGAACAAAAGAGAGGAAGACGGTTGTTCCTCGATGTCGCGAACAGGTCTATTGACGTCGGTCCCCCGGTCCCCCAAAGGCGCCAAAGTTTCTGACAAATCTTGTTGTCCAAAGTCCACTCCAGAGGTACACTTGCTGTTGACGACTTAACTCGTCCGCCAGGACGTTCATCTTTCCCGGCACAAATCTCGGACTAGCTGAACCTTCGCTTCGTTTGACCACAGGAGGAGATCCTTGGCTACTTCGTACAGAGAGAAAGACTGAGTCCCCCCCTGTTTCCGCACGTACGAGAGAGCCGTGGAGTTGTCGGAATGCACTGCCACTACTCGGCCTTCTACTAAGCTCCGAAACTGTCTGAGCCCTAAGAAAATTGCTAACAGTTCCTTTACATTTATGTGGAACTTCTTCTCCTTCTCCGACCAAGCTCCTGAAGTCCGATGATTTCCCAGTAGGGCTCCCCAACCTGTGTCCGATGCGTCGGAAAAGAACTGTAGGTTCGGGAGGATGGGTCGTAAATCTAACCCTTCTTCCAACCTTGCTCGAGAGAGCCACCACCTTAGGTCCTCTTTTATTTGATCTGTGACAGGAAAGGTAATCGAGTCTGGTTGTGTCTTCCTGCACCAAGAGGCTCTCAGGAAAAAACTGCAGAGGTCTCATGTGCAGTCTTCCCAACGTCACAAATTTCTCCACTGACGTCAATTTGCCCAGGAGCCTCATCCACTGATTGGCAGAACTTACCTTTTTGTCCAAGAACTCCTGAACTGTCTCCAGACAGCCTTGAACCCTCTTCGGGGACAGAAAAGCCCGAAAAACTTGAGCATTCAGAATCATCCCCAAATAAAGGATGCTCTGAGATGGAACCAACTGGGACTTCTGTTTGTTGACCAGAATTCCTAACTTTCTGGCAAGATCCAGAGTTGTTCCAAGGTCCTTCATGCACCGACTCTCTGATTCCGACCGGAGAAGCCAATCGTCCAGATAGAGGGAGATTCTTACTCCTAATATGTGTAGCCAGCTTCCTATCGGGGATAGAACCCTGGTGAAAACTTGAGGAGCGGTCGCTAGTCCGAAGCAAAGCGCCCGAAACTGAAACACCTTGCCTTCGAACATGAACCTCAGGTACTTCCGAGATTCGCGATGTATCGGAATGTGAAAATAAGCGTCTTGCATGTCCAGAGAGACCATCCAATCCCCCTGTCTGATGGACTCCAGAACCGAACCGAGTGGTCTCCATATGAAATTTTGTTTTTCTGGACATGCAAGTTCAGGGCGCTCACATCCAAAACCGGCCTCCAGCCCCCTGATGACTTGGGAACTACAAAAAGGCGATTGTAAAAGCCTGGAGGAAAATCCCCTTCTATCTGTTCTATCGCTTCTTTGAGAACAAGCGCTTCCACTTCTGCGGCTAGCGCCAGAAATTTGTCTGAGCCCGGAGAGTATGCCTGGAATGGAATTGGCACAGGTGAGAGCGAGGGAGGTGAAACGAGAGGAATACGATAGCCGAACTTGAGTACTTGCACTACCCAGGCTTCTGCTCCTCTGTTTTCCCATTCCTCCCAAAACAGAGCCAGCCTGGCTCCCACTGGTGCATGAAGAACCGAGCTTTCATTTGGAAGGTTTGTTAACCTTGGCCGAGGCCTTAGACTGAGGTCGCAAATTCGATTTCGGCCGAAAGAAGCGCTTGGGTTTTCTCCCTCGAAAAGGCGCTTGGGCCAGAGGAGAAACCGAAGGAACAGTCTCCACAGGAGCTTTAGGTCTCTTAGTAGACTGTGCCAGTAAATCCGAAGTAGATTTCTTATCTAGCGCAGACGAAATTGACAACACTACATCGTCTGGAAAGAGGTTATCTTTCACACAAAAGGCACAAACAGAGCAGAACTTCTGTTGGGACGTAACCCTTTTAGAAGCAAAGGAGCACCAAAGTTGCCTTTTCTTAAGGGTACCAAAGGCGATGAGCGAAGCTAACTCATCACATCCATCCCTAATGGATTTGTCCGCACAGGACAGAACACCAATCCAATCCTCCGCTAACTCCTGGGAAAGAGAAGGACAGTCTTCGATCTTGGCCGCTAAAGCGCCAATAGTCCAGTCAAGGAAGCTAAAGACTTCCAAAAGTTTAAATTGATTCTTTACAACGTGGTCCAACTCAGGCGCTGTAAAGAAAACTTTCGCTGCGGCGAAAGCAGATCTTCTAGAGGAGTCGATTAAACTGGAGAAGTCTCCCTGGGAGGAGGCAGAAACTCCCAGAGAAGGAGCTTCCCCAGTTACATAAAACCTATACCTCTTACGAAGCAACTTAGAGGGAGGGTAAGCAAAAGAGCCTTCCCTAAGTCTCTTTTCATAGACATCCATTTCTCCGTCTCTTTCAACGAATGTCTAACCGCTTTAGATAGAACAAGTTTTGGGAGGAGAGGGTCTGAAGTTTTCCTCCTCATCAAAAAAGTCGAAGTTGGGGAGCGCGGAGCCGCTTTCTCAAAATAATCTGGATAAGATACCAGAAGAAATCTAAGGAGACGTGAATAACACGAGAGGTGATGTGAATCCTCCTCCTCTACTTCTTCTTCATTCTCCGATACCGCCGAAGAAGTAGACGGAACTACAACCGGATCTGAAGTTTCGAACCACCCTTGGACTCATTCATCCAGTTGGTTAACATCTCTAACTGCTTGCGCAAAGGCGCCAGAGACGAATCAAAAACAGTTAACGTAGGCTTGGAAGAGCCTAAATGTTCAGCAGGAGGCGGAAAAAACTACTTGCGACTTGCCTCGCTCGGAGCCGCCGAAAATTCGAGGCGAAACAGGCGCATCAGGCGTGACAGACGAAAAAGCGCCTAAAGAAACACCCTTAGAACTGCTAGCTACAGCGCTAAAACCACAATCTCTACTAGTAGATGGAGCCGAAAAAGGCACAGATTGAGGCGACGAACGAGCCGCTAACGGCCGAGGCGCAACCCTACTCTCAGGCTCCTTATACCGCTTGACTGGAGGAGGCGAAGAATCGGCGCCTGAACGCCTCTTTAAGGGACGCGAAAACGGGCGAATCTCGCCAAGAGCGCCGTGCGACCGGAGACGAATCGCTTGAATCATTTGAAAGGCGTCTGACCGCAACACCTTTCCAACGCTTAACCGAGCCCTGTTGAGGCGCAACAGGCTCAACAAGAGAGGCGCCTGTCTGTGGCAAATCCCGATCGACTCCCTTGGACTTCCGGTATGTCTTCTCCCCGGTGCGGGGGAGCTGGACAGTGACCTTTGTCTAGGAGACGTGTCAGGACAGACAGACGCACCCTCAACTACACTCTTACCTGAGGCCGCTTTCTCCAAAAACGTCTTAACTGAATTACCAAGTTGCAAAACCGTATTCGCTATTACCGAAAATTTCTGATCTAACCTCGATTCCAGACTGGCAATGGTGTCGGAAGAAACTACACGGGAAGCCGGAGAAGTGGGATTAGTAGGAGGAATAGGAGGTGTAGTTAAAGGAGACATAACAATTTGAGGAGAAACAGAAGGAACAGATGCATCGCAAGACGAAGCAGAGCTAAGTCTACTTTCCCTAAGCGCTGCTTTTCTAATTCTGTCTTTAGCTAATTTCTCCGAGTATGAACTAAAAAACTTCCATTGAGAATCAGTCCAATCACTACACTCGTTACATGTTCGATCTGCTGAACAAACCTGTCCCCTACACTTAACACATTTAGTGTGAGAATCATACTCTAGCTTGGATAATCTAGTTTTACATCCTGAGATGCAAAACCTAACTCCCGACGGACTAGAATCCGACATGGCAACGCCTAAATAAAAGCAAAATAACAACAACGCCAAAAAAGAGTACTTCACCAATTCCGAAGATCAAATCCACAAGAAAAAAGCGAAGCAAAGTTATCCAACCGCACCGACCACCGATGTTCACCGGACGCCGGCAGGAAAAGAATTGGATTCACCTGGGCAGTTGTACCTGGTTCTCCCGCGAGTGGAGGGAGATGACGTCATCACCACCAGTGTGGGCGACGCCGACGCGCTAAATTTGAATTTAGTATCCTGCCGCTCGTGGAAATCACGGCTCTATAATTGTTCGGTAAGACACTACAATAAAAATCTGGTTTAGGTCTATGAACACAATTATTGCTCAGCTAAACACAAAAAAAAAAATGAAATGCCATATCACTAGATATGAAAATGAACAAAAAAGAGTCAGGGCACTGTCTAACTCAAAGCAAACCACAGTGCATAGTAACTGCCAATAGGTGCTGTCAAAAAAGTTTAAAAAGTCCACACATCCATGAATACTGCATGCATAAACAGGCACACATAACACACACAGTTTAAAATGAAAATTTTAGTGGAAATGGAGAAATATAAATACGTAAAAACATGAATTCTTATACAATTGTCTTATAAGTTTTGACAATTCACAAGTCTCAAAAGACAAGTTACAATCAACATGTCATCTTTATTACATGATAAACTTCAGCCTTATTTCACATAAACCAACAACCCAATTTATCAATTTGCAAATATTGTCAAAAGGCAAATCCAGCTTCCTAACATGCTTTGTGAAAACAAAGTGTTCGCCCCAGCCTACTGATGAGTTTGGCCCCTTTATGTGCATTCCAAGTAATAGCATAAAATTAACATATGTAAATCTAACTAACTGATAACTCATAAGTTATACTATATTAAAGAACAATTTGTTTAAAACAGGTATAATTTATGGCTCGCTACATCTGGTCCACTTAGGGTGTTCATAAGGGGGGGTACGTAAATGAAATGCACAGAACACACCCACTCCCTGGGGCAGATAAGACCCCACATGCTAGGTTGGGTTCCACTCTCTGTCTTTTATTTTTTTACAAACATAAATTACTTCCATCTAGGTCAGGTCAGGTTGGTGGAGCAGCACAAAGGTAAAGACACTAGTATGGTGAGACCCTGCTGACAAGGCGAGGTGGTAAACGCAAAGGAGACAGCTGCACAAAGATATCATTTACATGCTATTAATATAATTATTTGACTGAAGACTAGAAAAGGGTGTATATGATGCAGTGTTCAAGAAGCAGCCTAATATGAGAAATCTACTGAAATAATGAGAAATTTACCATTTTATATGAGAAATTTATTGAGATAATGATAAATTTACCATTTTTTTGTTATAGTTTTACTTTCATCTTCCAGAGGCTGGTGCTAAACACGGAGCCCCAGGGAACATGCACAATGTTTACTACCAGTCCCTTGGGGATTTTCTACATTGTTTAACCAACAATTATATCAATAAATAAACAATATGCTAATATGCTTGTGTAGTTGTCTCCTTTCAATCTATCACTAATAAGGTAGGATTTATACTAGCAATTGCTGTTGCTACAAGTTTGTGGATCATAATTGTTTATTGATTTTTATTACCCACACCCAAACAAATATATCTAGGCTATGAATTCTTTTACGCTACTTATGTGTCATTTACAATAGGCTATGCTTCTCATTTCCTTTATTTCTCTATCCAAAACCCTGGTCTCTAAAGAAAGTACCACATAACAGTTACTTATAGACTATGACATGCTGGAATAAAAAAAAAAAAAGAAAAAAACTTACACCAACAAAACTGGCTGTCAATGCATAAAGCATACACCATGAACATTAGATACGAGTGGGTAGTCAAGACTTACTTGGGGGAGCTTTCGTTCCCCGGCCAGGTTTTGATATGGCGTCCTATTTTTAGGTAAAGGTAAGTCTGACTAAGTCATATTCATTCTGAATTGCCAATACTAGGCTAATGGTAGCCCTGACCCCTCATTCTGCATTTGCTCCAGTAAATTCTTAGTTAATTACAGCCGACCCCCCGAAACTAACGTTAAATTGTTAATAAGCAACCAAAATACCACAGGAAACTGCAATTTCTCACTAAATACCTGCTGTATCACTATTACTTAGATTAACCACAAAAACTACAACATTCTTACTTAGCCTATAGCCTAACCAAATAGTAACAAAAACAGTCTTACTTCTAGATACTACCAGCTGTTGATACTTGGTTTAGTCAATTCTATGTTGGCCATAAATGCGTTTTACAATGTACCAGGTGCCTACGTACAGCGGCGGATTTAAGGGGCACCTGGTCACGTGGCTCCCTCCCCCATTGCTATGAATAATAGGCTAGGACATTTTTTCTTTCTATACAACAATATTAGTAGTAGTAGCAAAAATTTGCTTATAGTTAGCCTAGGTATTATTTCAACAACAAATGTACAAGAGAGTATACAAATGTAAATATTGATATAGCCTAGTACCTAGGTATACCACCAATGTAACGTATGTGGGTACATGTTACATATGATAATCCTAGGTTGGGGGTGGGGACCTGGAAAGAGTTCCAGACACTAACCCCCGTGCCCCCACATACGACCACCCACAACTGTGCATGTGTGCATAGTACCTAGTATATGAATACTGTTATTTATGTGGATATGTGTTACATATGATAATAGTATCCCTGTTGGTAGATCTAGGGTACTTATCCGCAGCGCCCTAGACTATGGCAGTTGCGGTTTTCTATGCAGTTTTAGCCTACCTACTGAACAAGAATTTTAAGTAATATTTATTCGGACGACTGTTATTAGCCTAACCCCCCAGGGACCAGTACTAAACACGGCGAAATAGGTGCATTGGACGCCCCAATCCCTAGTGGATGTCGTATCCGCGGTTACGTTCCTTGCATGCCGTGCCGACTACTTCTGTACAAATAGGCTACCTCCATGTTATGATTTCTAAATCCGTCCCACCACCCGCCCACTTATAGAACCCCAGCCGCCCAAAATAGCAAGGTCTAAATAAAGTCTATTGATAGCCACCACGTCCTTACTTATAATCCCCGCCGTCGGGACCTGGTCCGCCGAAATATGCGAAGAGGAAGAAGGTGCAGTATCTCCACTGGAGGAGGCCATTCTCGCAGAGTTTGAGGAGGTAGCAGAGAGGTCCCCTGAGAGGATGACATGCGGTTTGAGAGGTCGCAACCTTCGCAGGCATTTAATAGCCCCGGAACACCTGACGATGCCTCCACGTAAACCCCGACATATTGGCTGCATACCTTTCCGAAATTAGAAACCCCGTTGCTAACCGCCCGGAAAAATATTATACCCGGTCCCGAGGATATATAAAAGATCCCAGGACTGCCCCACTATGTACGCTCTTATTACGTAAGTCATCGTCAGCCTTTCGGGACCATTTTTGACCTTTAACCTGTTGCATATGCATGATAAAAGTCGAATTACGTCGTTTCATTGCGTAAATGAAACATTTTTCGAGCGGAAAGTCTGGAAAGTGTATATAGAAAGAGGCAGGCGGCGCTGTTTTGTCAACCCGTTCGAAAAACACAAACAGAGGGAGTTGCGTCATCGTTACATCATCTGTCATGTTTACGCATCATATAGATAAATATAATATAAATAAATCAATTTATTAACAACGAGCATAAATATGATTAAACATTGGAAGACTTTATGTGACATACCGTAACTCTCTCTCTCTCTCTCTCTCTCTCTCTCTCTCTCTCTCTCTCTCTCTCTCTCTCTCTCTCTCTCTCTAGGCACAATAAATTGATTAAAACAAAAACAAAAAATCTCTCTCTCTCTCTCTCTCTCTCGTAGGTACACATCATCGCACAGCATAATAACAATATTCAAGCTTTCAAAGAATATGGGTTCATTAGGAAGAATTGTAAGAGAAAGTAAAGGGAAATACAAAAAGAAGGGATACTACTTATTAAAATAGAAACAAATAAATTGAAAAAGAGATAAAAAGATAAAGACGTAAGAAGAATAGTATTAGAGTAGTAACACACTGCATTTTCGCTCGAACTTCTGAAGTTCCAATTACTCGACATCCTCAGTAGTCAGTAGGGAGGCTGTTCCACAGTCCAACAGTGTGAGGAATAAAGGATCTCTAGAACTGAGGAGAGGTTCGACAGCGAGATACTTTTACACCATATTGGTGGGTGGTGCTGCTCAGCTAATCTGGTTGCTCTCGGCAGATAAAAAGGGTCACGGTCAGCCAACTTGCGAAAACGTGACAAACGATAGATCATCCGTCGATGGTTCTAGTCATAACTGCTACTATCAGGAAACAGAAACCTACACCACCACGAACCACTCTATCTAATAAGAGATAATTCTCTGGCCAGAAGCAACTTATGAAAAAGTGACAAACGAGAGATCATCCGTCAATGGTCCATAACTACTAATCTCAGGAAACAGAAACCTATACCACCACGAACCACTGTATCTAATAAGAGATAATTCTCTGGCAGAAGCAGATATCCACACTGGGGAACAGGTGTCCAGTAAAGGAAGTACAAATGAACTAAAACAGGTTGAATCAATTTTATCAGCTATAAATATATGCCTTACAAAACAATACATACGTGCCTCGTCCCCGGCAGGAATCGAACCGTTACTGCCATGGCCCATTTGTCAGAAACAACCATAAGCAGTGACTTTGAGCTATGAGTTAGGTTCTCGACTGTTATATTCTGCTGTAGGGTTACGCCTCAAAATGGAACTCTCTCTCTCTCTCTCTCCTTTTTTTTTTTTTTAATCTTGTTTTACGAGTCAGGACGACACCCCGGACTGCATTTTCTATAATGCTCTGAAGAAGTTTCGAAACATTTTCACTGAACAACCCTGAAAGTCGACCCACCTCAGACGTTAACTCCAAAAATATCATACTGAAGAAACTTGAAAGTACGACTACCCCGGACGCCGAGGCTCGAGCAATCAATCATAATCTTCATTTTGTTTCAGCCGTAGTATTTGCAGTTTATGAGCAATCACCCAGAGTCAGTTCCATTGCCATTTCTACTGTTAATCTCATCAACTCCTGCTGGTGTCTCTTTTTTTTCACATTGTCAGCAGTCAACCCCTTCCCCCTCCTTTTTCTCTCTCTCTTTCTCCACGCTTTGGTCATTTAGTTTCGTTTCTTCAGATACAGACAAGCGATGATATGAAGGCAATTATTTTTTTTTCTCTCTCTTGCTATAGAGATATGACGAATGTAGCTTGTAGATTTGTCCCTTATGCAATGACACTTGTTGTCACTTTTAGGTAGCAAGTTATGCCAGTGTTTTGAATGTCACTATATATAGTTTCTCTCGCTTATTCTGAAGTCCTTTTTACAAACCTTCGTTTGATCCATTCGTAAGCGAGGACCATTTTTTGTTCTTCACAGCTTTCGCATGCCTAAACTTATCTTTTTTCTTAGCAAGCCTTCATTTTGAATAGCAGCTTCACACTTCGGGAATTTAATGTTGCTTTGTGCGAAGGATTAGGATTTTCTGTAATGACCCCCTATAAAAAACTGTCTCGTTTGAGTTAGTTTTTTTTCTTTCTTCTTCTTTTTTGCTATCACATGAGTCATCAGCGTGGGCTGGTTTTTGCGGCCATCTGGACAGTGCACAATACCTCTCACGCAATCGTGTCGGATGCGTCTGAAACACCTGAGCGATGCACTGAAAGACACATGTGTCTTTTATCAAAGTACACACACCTGCTTTCTATTCTCTCCCACGTCAAAACTTTCATTCTTTATTGGTCAGTCGAGTAGGTATCAGTGGAGGATGCACCTGTGATAGAGGAATTTTCTACTCTAACATGAAAATAGATAAAAAAAAATATTAAATGCACTGTTGCGGAGATGAGAATGCGTCTATCACATTCGAGGCCACACATTCGGACAATTGCGAAATCTCGTCAAGGTACACGTTTCACATTTGGATCAATTTTATTTTTAATAATCACTATAGGCAGCTAATTAGCTTACCAAAACAGGAAGAGGTCGACCATTTGGTGTCCAATGAAGTTCATTATATTTCTAATCACGAGGCTTGGCTTACATGAACTTATCATTCTATTACTTTTATTTTTTTGGATAAAACCTCAAAGAGACGGCCGGCGCAGAGTGGACAACCCCCATTCATCCCCCCACCCCCCAACAAGCCCCCAGCTTTTGTGAAGAGAATAGCGTTTCTGAGGCTCTTATTTATTTATTTATTTATTTATTTTAGGGGCGCACCGGTGGCGGTGCGCATATTTCCCAAGTCTGGAAGAGTTTAGGGATGGAGAAAATTAGGACCAATCAAAGCGCGTGGAGCTGATCCATGACGTCACAAGCCACGCCTTTTGGCTCTCTCCTCAGTCCTATATCCATTACTGCCGCCAGTCACGATGCCGAATGCCTCAGCGGCGTGGTTGGTATGGTATTAGCGTCCCACCTCGGTGGTCGCGGGTTCGATTCTCGGCCATTCCATTGAGGAGTCAGAGATGTGTATTTCTGGTGGTAGAAGTTCACTCTCGACGTGGTTCGGAAGTCACGTAAAACCGTTGGTCCCGTTGCTGAATAACCATTGGTTCCATGCAACGTAAAAGCACCATTTCAAACAGCCACGATGCCGAAGAAATACTTTCTTCTCAATTTCACGGCTTACGGCTTGTATGACATATACATTTTAGTCAGACATATCTAAACATAATGCAACACTAATTTAACAACAATAATTCTTCAAATGAGATACGTCATGAAATATATTATGCGTTATTGGTTTCTCCCTCTTGGTAAATAATATTTTCACTCGCGAATTTCTAAATTTTATACTTGAAAATGTATGTTTAAAGCCATTTATAAAGGGTTGCGATGACTCACGGGATGAATCAAACAATATACAAGATGGTAAAAATGATGGTATCTGACCTGTTTGTAGGGGAAAATAGAGAGAGGGAGTAGGCTTACACCACGGATTTCTATTGACATATGCTATTTCGTAGTAATGCACATTACTGTGCATTGTATAAAAGCAATATACTGGTCATAACTAGGCCATGAACAGGAATCAGACTGATATAGTCCCAACTATTTACAGGAACACAGTTTCAGCTTCATTCATTAAATTATTTCAAGAGCTAATGTGCCCTTAAGGAAACCTATTATATTGTTGTTTTGGTGATCTAAGTTAGCCTAATGTAACCAAATATAGTTACGTGACAAACTCATCCTGTCAGCAGCTAATCTGAATACGGTTGTTTTTCAAGGTGCACTTGATAAGCTGTAGTAAAAAATTGCTTTTGAGGTGGATTCCGTTTTCATAAAACATTCCAGATGTCCTTACCTGATTGGTCCTTGTCATTCTTTGTGTACAAATATATAAAAAGTTTTTATTGAACATTTTTTGCTTTTGATTTTTTACTATTCATACATTGTGTACAAACAAATAAAAAGTGACGTTAAAATTCAGTATTGAATATTTTTAGCAAGCCCTTACGGGATTTTTGCTTAAAATTCAATGTGTACAAAGATAACTCTGATTATTTAATTTATTTAATATTCTTAGCAAACCTATCGTACTTGTCATTCATTGTGTGCAAAGAATCAAAATTAGTATTTCATTAGTATGTAATACTTTTAGCAATTATAGGATTACAGAATACTACCTATTTACGGAGTTACAGTAGACTTTTTATTAGAACTGCGATATGCTTTAAAGTAAATATGGATGACACTTTTTTTCCAACTCTCTTTCAACAGAAAATGTTATGCAAATATTCAACACGTATAAATTAAAGCTAGGGATAACGGCAGTATATGAGTATACGACTATTTTCATCCAAGCTCACACTCAATAGCCAAATGTATATATGCCTTAAATCAAGTGCATAATATTTTTTTACATAGATTTTTGGCATTATGCCAAGCACTGGGGCAACTAAGGGCTTTCAGCGCTGAAACGGATATTGACAGTAAAAAGTCTGAAAAGTGTTACAGGAGGAAAACCTCAAAGCAGTTGCACTATGAAGCAATTGTTGGGAGAGGGTGGACAATAAGATAGAAGAAAGAGGATATGAACGTGGCACTATCCCCCTACTTGTACGTAAATTTTTCATCAAAACTGTATCCTCCACATTTCTTTTAAGCATAAGGCAATTATTATTTTAGTTCTGTACATGATACCTTTATATAGCCTGAAACAACAGGCAGTAACGCCTGAAAAACGTCCCATGATCCATGCTTTTAAAACCGTCACTTTCCAAGTCCATGATTCTTGATGGGTCATGGGAGTCGAAGTGTTGACGAGTGGCCAGTGGCGGCCTCCTGTCTGTAGTGCTAATTACAGGTCATATACCATCATTTTTACTATACCATCAATTTTACTATCTCGTATGTTTTTTATTCATCCCATGTGTTATCGCAACTTTTTCTAAATGGTTTTAAACACACATGTTCAAGCATACAATCTAGCTACAGCCACTTGCCAGGAAAATATTATTTATGCAGAAAATATCGACTTTGTGAGCAGGAATTAAGAGGGACTGAGCACTATTACCAAGAGGGAGAAGTCAATAACGCATTACATATTTAACTATGTATCTCATTTGAAGAATATATTGTTTATTGAATTG
This sequence comes from Macrobrachium nipponense, assembly GCF_015104395.2. Lineage (NCBI taxonomy): Eukaryota > Metazoa > Arthropoda > Malacostraca > Decapoda > Palaemonidae > Macrobrachium > Macrobrachium nipponense. The sequence continues at coordinate 1,778,107 of NC_087210.1, read as the reverse complement.
GTGTTGCATTATGCTTCGATATATCTGACAAAAATGTATAGGTCATACAAGCCGTAAATTGTGAAATGGGGAAGTTTTTCTTCGGCAATGTGACTGGCAGTAATGGCTATAAGACCAAGTGTAGCTAAAAGGCGTGGCTTGGACGTCAAGGATCAGCTCCAAGCGCTTTGATTGGTCCTAATTTTCCCCATCCCTAAACTCTACCAGACTTGGGAAATATGCACCGGTGACATACCCAAAACTTTGGAGCGATATTTGATTTCAATGTGGAAAAAATTTAGCCACAAAATTTTAAAATAGTCAAATGATGGAGGAGTAGACCCGAAACAACCATTTTTTTACAGACATATTTCACATGTAAGTGTCCTATTGTGCAACAAGTGCTTGATGAGATTTCGCACTTTTTTTTCTGAACCTTTGGCCATATATCTTCATAATGCATTTAATATTTGAGCGATGCACTGACCATTTGATCCATGCATTTAATACTTGACCTATTTGAAAATTAGTCTAGAAATTCCACGTTCACAGGGATAAACGATGTTGACAACTACAGCAAAACAGTCAAACATTTCGTCGCTATTGGAGGATATTCTTCTTCTCTGACTGAAATCCGAAACTGATCGATGGTCGCTTCCTTCAGCTCGATCTTCAAGCCTCGATCAGTAGATGGGTACGATAGCGGTAGATCTACAGTACTATTTATTCCGCGGCGGCCTAGACCATGGCAGTTGCGGTTTTCTAAGCAGTTTTACCTCCTGAACAAGAATTTTAAGTAATATTTATTCGGACGACTGTAATTAAACCCCGGGGGCCAGTACTAAACACGGCGAAATACATTGGACGCCCCAATCCCTAGTGGATGTCGTATCCGCGGTTACGTTCCTTGCAGTCCGTGCGGAACTACTCTGTAGAATTACCACGGTAGCCAGTTCCTCCCCCCCCACCTGTACTTTAAACGAAAAGCTATAACCTCTCACTTGAAAGCTCAACAGAAGGGTCACGAGTCCAACAGTGTTGCTGTGTGTGTCTAGTACGAGCCCTGCTCTGTGTGCCTAGTACTACGAGCCTGTCAGGGTCTAGTACGAGGCCGTCTGGTGATTGACGTAAAAATGAAATATACAAGACTGTGAATATCACAAAGATAATGATCCCTATCTATTCCCCCGTCCCAAAGAAATGTTAGTCCTACATTGGAGCTACCGACGTTGGTCAAAAATGGGGTTGGTCCCAAATCAGCAGTGGTTCCCGACGTGGGGCGTTAATTTGACGCTTAAAGCGGTGTCGGGGGGTGGGGGGGGGGTGGCTTGGCCGCAATTCGAGAATATTTAAACCAAGTTCATGGCCTTTTAGTCTTCCTCACGTGGTTGTATAAGAATTATATATCATCACAGGGGGCCTCAGGAATTTAGGGAACATAGGTTGGGGCATGGCCAATACAAAAGGTTGGGAACCACTGAATGTAATGCGTGGATTGTCGATAGTACCATTTCCTTCCTAAGACATTGTCCTGTTATTACACCTGCCGCCCCCCCCCCCCCCACCTCTCTTTCTCTCTCTCTCTCTCTCTTAAACAACGGAGGTTAGAACAAACTCTTCTTCTAGAAACGGCATTATCATCAATGGAGATTATGTGAGCACAATAATTATTGGCCAATAGGATAATTGGTCATTAACACAAATGGTCGACAGGGAACCTGATAGAATGTTTCTAAATCGTTATACTGAATTACTTATTTGTAAGATTTTTACTGGTGTAGCTATAGTTGCCCAAACAGATGAAATTCTGGAGAACTTCTTATATTATTTTTTGAGTGTACTGGGGTACTATACCCACATCACCAGTGTATCTGATGTCTGAGCCAGTCCCTTACGACGCTCCTGATTGGCTGTTGATAAGCCAATCACAGGGCTGGAAACTCTCCTCAGTCTCTCTTGAGAGTTCACATAGGCAGGATGTAATGTTCCACCTCTCCTGAGGGGTACTTTTGAAAGGGCTGTGCAGTTGTTCTAGGTGGAGGTGCCTTGCTACACAGAATACTTTGGGACACGGGCAAAACATATATAATAGTATTGCACAGAACTACTCTGACTGCAAAGATCGAGCGCATAGAAGAAGGAATGGCCGACCTGGAAGAAAGGTGACTTTGACTCCGGGGGATGATCCTTAAAGTGAAGAAGCAGGATTTCTGATCAAATTTGGGAAATAAGCAGCAATTCAGCAATGCATCAACCTCCTAACTGAGAAACTACAGGCAGATGGAGTCGAAGTACTACACAATGTACAAGGAGACGCAGTTGCAGACCTGCTGAGTCCAAACAGCTGCTGTTGCTTACCTCACAGCAGATTTCTACTGTAGTTGTTGGGGATGAGATAGGCTTGATGCTGCTTCTTCACTACCACGCAAAAGATGCTATTCTGTACTTCATTCCAGAAACAAAGGGAGAGTCATCAAGTTGCTGCAAGTACTTGGATGTGATTAAGGCTATAGGCTCCCATACACTGAACGACTGTTTGAACGACTGTCTATATCGTTCGCAAAAACACTGCGTATGGGCGTCTGAATGCAAAAGTGGGCGGAGCTTCGTGTCTGGACGATCTCAGCGGGAATCTGTCACGACCAGGTTGCTGGCTTGCGACGTCTCAAGTCTGTCATACACAGATGGTTCAATGCAAGGTTTGTCTGCCGATAGTTTAACGCTATCGTGCGCTTCTCTTCTAGAGATGATGCCATTGTCTTACCGAGACAAAATCTTTGTTCAGACTGAAATCGGTGCGGAGATCGTTCATACTGTCTGAATAGTGTGTGTGTGTGTGGGTCGATAACGACAGTCGTTCAGTGTATGGGGCCCTTAATACGCAATATCCTCTCTCTTCACGCTATTTTGGGATGTGGACACTACTTCGAGGATGTTTGGGACTAGCTAAAGGTGTTGCATTGACGTTGATGAAGGAGGATTTTAATTTCTGTGAGCAAGCAGAGGTCCTCTACAACGAGGATTGGGGCTGGAAGGCTTGTGATGGAAGACTCGTTCCAGTACAGTCTGCAAGTGACATTGCGCCCAAATTTTTTCTGGAAATTAAGATGCAAGTGCATGGGTCAAGGCCTTCACTGCTCACAATGCAGGGAAAACCTATACAAGCAGAATTTCTATGTTTTGTTTTTCATGGTAATTTAAAAGGAAGACGTATAATGCTAAAACACGTAGACTTTATGAAAAAAAAACATACACCATGAGGATCTTATTTTGGTTAACTTTTTGTAGGGGTGTGAGTGGTGGTAAATTGGTTAAGGGTACAAGGAGCAGCGCTATCATAAAGTGTTCTACTCTATTCAAAAGAGCAACTCCCAAAACCCAGGAATACAAAAAAAAAAAAAAAAAAAACATGGAAACTGCTTTTTCCTTCGAGATTTTACGTCATATATTTTCTCCTTCTTAGAAACTACGTTCCAACAATTATAATGAATTAGATTTCTATGTTTCAATGTCCCCTGGGGGAAAACCATATCTTTACTGGACTACAAAACGTCCAGCAGCACCTGTTCGGGAGCGACAACCAGGCAGCAGCTATAGCTATGCAGGGGGATTATCGGACACGTCGTCCTAACGGTCACCACCACATAGACTTGCATTCTCGTCCACATACGTATGAAAATGGGGTGACGTCAACTAATACGAGCGTTAGCCACTGCAAGAACCCTGCCATAAACTAGGAACCATAGAAGTTGGAATAACTCAGCTAAAAAGAGACATTCGTAACCTGAAGACGAAGAGAGGTTACGGACAATTATAAAAGGTATTACATAAAAAAAAAAGGGTCTTCGTTTCATGTCGTACATGATAACACTTGCACAAGTGTGTGTGTGTGTGGTTTGTGGGGTTGTTTTTGGAGCCCGTAAGTGATTCAACGGCCGGTATAAAACACACTTGCCTATTCAGTCGAGATCTGGCCGTGAACGATCCGTGACGGCGTTCCCACCATTTTCTGGTGTCCAAAAGAAGAAGAATACGAGAAACTCAAGAAAAAACACGATATGGTGCCTTTCAGCATAAGGTTGGTATCAGTTGTTAGCGTCGACGTCTTTAAGTCTTGAAAATAAGAAGACTGAGAGACGGGAATTAAAATTAAGGATTAGCCATGAGATTCGTAAGAAAATTCCACACACACACTCCCAAATGGTCGCTGTTCTAATGTTGGCTAGTTTTTTTTTTTTTTTTTTTTTTTTTTTGGGGGGGGGGGGGGGCGCCGGGGGACGGTGGACGAACCGCGTACTAGAAACGTGGTTACTTGATGCTTTATACTGTCCTTAAGTAGCTCTTGGATTTGTCCAAAAACTTAATGCTAAAATACTGCAGAAAAGTGTCCATAACTTGTCACTTAATACAGTCTTCACGTAGCTCAGGGATCTGTCCAAAAACCTATTGCTAAGATGTTGCAGAAGAGTCCGTAACTTGTCACTTAATAGTCCTCAAGTAGCACTTCGATTTATCCAAAAACTTAATGCTAAAATACTGCAGAAAAGTGTCCGTAACTTGCCACTTAATACTGTCCTCAAGTAAGACTTCGATTTGTCCAAAAACCTAATGTCAAAATGCTGCAGAAAAGTGTCCGTAGCTTTTCACTTAATAGACCTCAAGTAGCTCTTGGATTTGTCCAAAAACCTATTGCTAAAATACTGCAGGAAAATCCGTAACTTGTCACTTAATAGTCCTACAGTAGCTCTTGGATTTGTCCAAAAAATTAATGTTAAAACACGGCAGAAAAATCCATAACCAACGAGAAAAACTTCAATTGGAGACAGACTACAAATGGGCGTTTGTCCAATACTATATTTCCAGCGCCGAAGAGCTCAGGCAGGACTCTGGAAGCAAGCATCCTTAAGTGATTTGTGCCAAAGACCCGACCTCCTCCTTTGGGGTGGTAGCTCCTTCTTCCGTATCCCACCCTAATCCTGCATACAATCTCCCCCACCTCGAGCGTTTTTAATTCTATTTACTTACGCCAATGCACACTACCTGAACATCGGCCTAACGCGCTTGCAATAAAGGCGCAGAATCCTATATAAATGTAACAATTCATTTAGCCCGAGTGAATACACCTGCGTCTAAGAGCCACAGAACGTCAGATGATGCACTTAAAATGCGTAGTGTGTTAACGCTCTTCTTCTTTTTTTTTTTTAAGTCATTATGTATCGCATGAGTCTAGAAAAAGTTGGGTTGGGTCTAGTATTTTCATGTTGCAACTCCGGTGGATTCGTGGCTTATCTCGTGATAAACTGAATATTGGTGGACGAGATCTCCAGTTATGAATATATATACATATACATACTTACACACACACACACACACACACACACATATATATATATATATATATATATATATATATATATATATATATATATATATATATGTATATATATATTGTATATATGCGATCGTGGGTTCTGTTTTCATACATTTATCTAAGATCCGATAATAATAGATTCCGTATATCCTGATTTAGTCATTTAAAAAAATATATTATATTAGAAATGATAGAACTTAAAATAGTAATAATAATAATAATAATGATAATAATACATTCCGTATTTCCTGATTTGATAATTTTAAAAATATATTATTTTAGAAATGATAGAATTTAAAATAATAATAATAATATTTTAATGATAATAATAATGGATTCTGTATTTCCTGAATTGTATATACTAGCAAACTTACCCATCGTAGATGGGTGATAAAATAAGGGTGCAGAAGTGAAAAATTTATATGTACTATTTGTTCAGCAATATTAAAATAAGGGTGATTACACGAATAGTCTCTCTCTCGTAATGTAATTCAATGGACAATCACTGAACACAGATAAATTCTTATTCATTGTTGTTTCCCCTCTTTTAATGATATTCTCTCTCTCTCTCTCTCTTAAAGTAAGTGAAGGGACGATCAATGAACGTAAAAAAGTTAGTTTTATTATTATTTACCCTCTTTTAATGATTCTCTCTCTCTCTCTCTCTCAATGTAAGTCAAGTAACGAAGACGGTGATGGGATTATCGGATTACTTAGCTCTCAAATCACAAATTATCTCCTCTCTATCTCATTTTTCGATAGCAAGATAAAATTATAAAAATGTAGTGCATTAATGTCGTTAAATGGCTCTCTCTCTCTCTCGTCAGTGACTTTCATTTAACGGAACAGGGATCTTGATTGGTTCATTTCTTTGTCAATTACTTTGCATGGTGATACGAATAATAATGTATCTTTCTTTTCATTATGTTACTGCAAAGACGCAACTTGTATGTCAGTGCGTTATGGCTACTGATAAATGCTCTTATGATCCTGTGTCTTCCAAAAAAGAGTAGAAAGTAGGAACTTGTCAGTTTCCTTTTTATTGTGTCCATTGGCAGGATCGAAATTCCGAACCAGCATTACCGGGCAGTACTTCTTCAACATTATTTTGTGCACTGGCAGTCCCGATGGATTTAAGTTATTAAAAAAAATCTTGCGGATATTGATGATAATTTTCATCTTCTATTGTGTCCGAGCTGAAATATTCGCGACTTTCTCCGGGGAAGTTGTACAGAAATTATGTATGAAAAATCGTAAAGTAACTAAGTCTACGGGAATAACCAGTCTCGTTTCACGGTCAGAAACAGGGAATCCCTTCTCACCCCCACTCCCTACAAAGGGGTGGGGGTGACCAGCCGTTTGGCCGTGATCGAATGACAGACAGACAGACATTACACCCATTATAGTATGCATATATATATATATATATATATATATATATATATATATATATATAATATATATATATATATATATAAGAAAAATGGTGGGGCTCATTCCAGGACATTTTTCTTTATTCCCTAGCCAGCCAACCCTCGCCCCCCAAAACCCTGCGCTTCTTAGTGTCATACCACTCTCCAGGGAGTACGAATGGAATGCAGACACTGAAATCAGGCCTACCATTATTGGCTTGTCTGTTCATCCGTCCTTAGATCTTAAAAACTACCCAGGCTAGAGGGCTGTAAATTGGTACGTTGGTCGTCCACCTTTCAGTCATCAAACGTACCAAATTGCAGCCCTCTAGCCCAAGTACTTTTTATTATATTTAAGGTTTCCTTCCGCCCTCAGCTCTTAAGAAAAACCCTGAGGCTAGAGGGCTGCAAATTGTTACGTTCGTCATCCACCCTTCAGTCATCAAACGTACCAAATTGCAGCCCTCTAGCCTGAGTAGTTTTTTTTTTCTTTTAAATATTAGTATTATTGTTATTCGAGGTTAGAATTAGCCATAATCGTACATCTGGCAGCTCTATAGGTCTTTTCTTTTACTACCAAAATCGAGCGAATATTGTCGCACTGAATCTTACTCTCTCAACCAACAGGGTTAGACCTACTTCCAAAAAAATAAATAAATAAAAAACACCTTTGCAACCTTCTGCAATATGCTCCTTCTAATCATAGACCCACAACCCCCCACACCCACCATAGCCCTCTATCGTAGCTCATTTCCACTTGTCATAGGACTTGAGAGACATGGCCGTGATGATGACTCGCCTTACAATAACGTTGCATATTCATGTATGTATTCATGGCCGTTGGACATGAAGTCTTTTCGCTTGCTCGGGGAGTAAGCTTACAAACTAATTTGTTGTTGATGTTGTTGGGGGGTGTAGGAAAGGTGTATGTAAAAGCCTAAAAAAAGGTCTAGAAAAGGTGTTTCGCTTCGAGTTCAAGATACAGGAATTTTAGGAGAGGATATTTACGATTTATTTATTAGGATAAAAATTTTAAATATAAATAACGTGAATATTAAACAGTGCACAAATATCATTTCTAATAAAATTTAGCGTATTTATTTCAATTTTCGTGGGCGAAACAATGCGCTATTCAACCTTACATTTTAGGGCATCTTAATTGACGTTAAAAATTATGACTATATGTTTACAACTTACGCGCGAGGGGAAAAAAATCTTGCACGTGTCCCGAGTAAGCTGGGGGTCGGAACTGGCTGTTGAGTATAAAAATATAACTAATTTATTATATTTTGTTACTGACATAGTCTATGTTTCGTCGACGCGCGCAAGAACAACATATCGGGTCATCATAGTTGATGATTGGAGTGTAGATGACCAACGTAGTCTGCAGTCCTCTAGATTGCGTAGTTTTATTTTATTTAAAAGGTTTGCTTTACATTAAACTAAAACTAACATTAAAGGACAGACATAACGGTTGGTTGGTTCAAATCCAATAACCTATATATATATATATATATATATATATATATATTATATATATATATATATATATATATATTCCGGTTGAGAGAAGAATGTCAGTTCTGCATGTACGACACTAGGCCGATATCGCGCACCGACAGATCGGAGATAAGAGTTCGAAAAATTCAGGGGGGCTAAGTCGTAAAGCTTCAAAGGGTTGTGGGGTGAGGGATGGGGGGGCTGTAGGTAAAAGATGGGGGTGATGAAGGGGAGACCAAAAGGAAAGGGGGGACGGGGTTATCTAAGGGAAGCTAACTTTGCGATCTTGTGTCCGTCAGTATAGCCATTGGGACAGTGTCTGTGGTACTGTATATTTAACATCTAGTGGACCTGCAGGTAATTAAACTAAGAGTTTGATAATTAAGTGGACATGTGGTTGGTTTATTAAATGTTAAAATGAATATAAATGAAAATAAATAAAATGTTAAGAATTAATATAGAAATGATAAAATTAAGAAAATGGTTAAAAAATCACATTGGTTAGTAGTCGCCCTCTCTCTCTTTCTCTTCCACCAAAGAGAGAGAGAGAGATTCTCTCTCTCTATCTCTCCCTCCAAAGAGAGAGAGAGAAATAAAACGTTAAAATTAATATAGAAATGATAAAATAAAGAAATGGTTAAAAAAAAATCAGTAGTCGCACTGAGGCAAGGAACAGGTGCTTGCTCTCTCTCCAAAGAGAGAGAGAGAGCTGACAATGTAAAAGAACTGTAATTTAATGTTTATAAGACCTGAGCGCCTTGCAGTAATCAGACCAACGGAATTGACTGATTCTCTGCTTATACTGATATATATATATATATATATATATATATATATATATATATATATATATATATATATATATATATATATAGAATTACGATTTCCCGAACCACGTCCAGCTGCTTACCCTATAGATTTATATCTAGCTGATAGTCTATAAACCTAGGTCCATTTGTTAATCTATAGACCAATGTCCAACTGCTATAGATTTTGCAACGTTATCTATCTAATATTATCTAATATATCATAACCGTCAGCAGGATATGACGCAAATCAGTTTCGTTTTCATTAACCATCGCCATATTTTTAAAAAGGTTATTTATACGCATCGTAGACAGGCTTACAAACTAAAACAAAATAAATATAAATAAATAAAAGATACTTCGGTTCAAGTTTAACATCAGTCAAGCTTAATCACAATTTTAACATGATTGAAAATCATTTCGACCTCATATCAGAGTAACTATGAGGTGTTTAACAATTATTAATCTCTCCACGGACGTTAGTACAACATAGGACGAATTTGGTACAACATATGACGAATGTTAGTACTACCATTACCACTACTATCCTGGGTTATGACACACCAACACGGAACTCTTCAACATAGGCTGAATGTTAATACAAGTAGCATGAATGTCAATACAACATATGACGAATGCTAGCACAATATATGACGAATGTTAGTACAACCATTACTAGTACTATCCTGCTTTAAAGCACTGGGTTACGACACACCAACACGTAGCAGGAACTCTGCAACATAGGCTGAATGTTAATACAACGTAGCATGAATGTTAATACAACATATGACGAATGTTAGTACAAAATATGACGAATGTTAGTACTACCAATACTAGTACTGTGCTGCTTACACAACAAAACACTAGATTACGACACCAACATTAACAGCAGGAACTTTGCAACATAGGCTGAATGTTAGTACAATGTAGACTGAATGTTAGTACAGCATATGACGAATGATAGTAACTACCATTACTAGTACTATGCTGCTTACACAACAAAGTACTGCATCACGACACCAACATTAATAGCAAGATTGTGCAACATAGGCTGAATGTTAGTGCAACATATGAGGAATGTTGGTACTACCATTACTAGCACTATCCTCACATAACGAACGAAGCACCAGATGACAAAATCAACACAACCAACAGCTATCAAATCTCGTGCACGATTGCAATAAGCTTCATTTATCAACTATGGCAGAAAGTATATCATATTCACCCACACTAAATAAAGCACCCATCCCATTCAAGTTGACCCCGTCGTTGCCATCACGTAAACTGAGTATTTTTATCTATTTATTTATTTATTTTTTGAAGCATCCAGAACACAAGACGCCATGACAGTTCCCCACATCTTCAGCTGCATTCAATTTCTTTTGCCATCATCGATTTGCAACCGCGAAAAGGCTTAATTTGAGCATTGGAGATTTAAGGCAACGGTTCATCAATAATTTATGCAAACTTATACGTGGATATGAGGCGGTAGTGGGGGTTAGTGGGTAGGGGGTCGTGTGTTGGATGGAAGACTTTGCTGATCGCAGAGAGATACGAGCGACCCTTTTCTTTCTTTAAGGGTGAACCTGTACCCCCGAACAACTTGATCGTTTGTCGTGATATTGTTTGAGAGAGAGAGAGAGAGAGAGGAGACTTATCTGTAAGATGGTGCTTCGTTAGAGCGAAGATGATTAAGGAAAGTATGATTATCATATCATGAGATTGCGAAATGAAAAAGACTGATTTGGCCTGGTTGCAGTATTATTAGTGGCTATCTCTCTCTCTCTCCTGAACATTTGCATTCTTTCACTGGCCATTGTGAACATCTGTTTTAGTTTTCAAACACGTTTCTTTTCATATACACGTCTCCCTTCATCAGCCTAACTGAATGTCTCTTACATACTGAAAGGAATATTCTTCTGTGTATATTATTATTTTTTTGCTCTATCACAGTCCTCCAATTCGACTGGGTGGTATTTATAGTGTGGGGTTCCGGGTTGCATCCTGCCTCCTTAGGAGTCCATCACTTTTCTTACTATGTGTGCCGTTTCTAGGATCACACTCTTCTGCATGAGTCCTGGAGCTACTTCAGCCTCTAGTTTTTCTAGATTCCTTTTCAGGGATCTTGGGATCGTGCCTAGTGCTCCTATGATTATGGGTACGATTTCCACTGGCATATCCCATATCCTTCTTATTTCTATTTTCAGATCTTGATAATTTATTATTATTATTATTATTATTTATTTATTATTATTAAATTATTATTATTATTATTATTATTATTATTATTATTATTATTATTATTATTATTATTATTATTCAGGAGTTGAGGAACCTGATTCATAAGGAAAAATATCATCAGATCTTTTATTTCATATTTTATTAGAGAAAACATACAATATTTTACCATTTTAACAGCATTACATGCAGTTTTTTTTTATCAAAGCTAAAACTTAATTTTACCAGAATTTAACAAAAAAATTTATCGTTTACATTTTACGAATACGTATAGTCTATGTGTACTTTAGTATTAACATTTTTTCTGTAGTTACCCATATAAGATTTTATCAGTATGTATCTATATTTTATAAACAACCTTATACCATCGTAGGCTGCAAATTGGTAAGTTGGTCACCCACCCTCCAATCACCAAACGTACCAAATTGCAGCCCTCTAGCCTCAGTAGTTTTTACTTTAGGATTCCCCTAAAATATGTGGATATTTCAAAAAGAACCTGCTTTTCGATATTTTCATTACCTGGCTGTTTCTTGGCTCTTAACTGTGGACTTAGTTAAGATTCTCTTTCTCTCTCTCTACCTCTGTCTCAGTCTCTCTCACTCTGTCTCCAATAATGTAGAGAAGAATGTTTTTTTCATGTTTTTCCAAGAGCCACAAATGGCCAACACCTTCAGGGTGTGACATCTGGGCTATTGACAAATGCACATCTTTTGAGGAACCAATCAAAGACAACAAGACTTGCAGATGGCCACCACAGCCATATAGTAGACTCGAGAGGACAAACCTGCAGCTGGTAAATTTCACGAACTGACAAAATGAAACAACAACAAAACTCCTACTGTGTACCCAGACACACACCAAATCACACACCTGTGCCAGAGGCACCTATTGCACCAACAACACCCACCTTGCGCGTCGCAACTTTTGGAGGGCACAGCATCCAAATGTGACGACCAAATGCATTATTATTCTCTTCGATATCTATGTGTGTGTGTGTGTGTGTGTGTCTCCCAGTTGCATCCCAGACCATCCAAGATTGGATGATGCAAAATATACTGGATGATGCATTTAGCAATTCTCTGGTAGACATTAGAGGTACCTCACACTGAGGGACCTCCTAGTCCTAGGGCAACCCGAACGAGCTGTAGGGTCTGTAAGGTAAGGTAAGGTAAGGTCTCTCTCTCTCTCTCTCTCTCTCTCCAGAAACAGAAAAAGAGAGACAAGGTGAAAGACAGGGCAATTAAGACGAGCTGAATACCTAACAACAGGTGTTTACTTGACCTGGAGCAGCCAGATCTAATTATATAAGATGAAACTATTACCCACGGAAATTGGACGCACAGCTGCCATCACTCGCTTACAGAGGAATGAATACATGAATAAACGAAGAAGAAAAGTTTGTAATGGAAGAGGGGATTAAGGATGGGATGACGGTAAAAAAAAGGTGTGAATACGTCATCAAATTTAACTTGGGGCTGGGGGTGCGGTGGGGGTGGTCACAGTGTATAGTACTTAACACACTGGGCGCACTTACTACTCAATTAAAATGGTGGATTCCTGTTTGTTGGTGCATTATAGAGTATTGGTCTATTCATGAGAGAGGGTACTATCGTTACCTCTGTGAAGACTATATATACTTAAATCCTGTATTATAGTCTATTAAAAGGCATATATTAGTCTATTTATGAGAGTATGGTACTATTGTTACCCCTGTTAAGACAATATCCACTTAATTCCTATTCATGAGTGTATTATAGTCGATTAAAGGCATACATTAGTCTGTTCAGGGAGTATGGTACTATGGTTACCTATGTTAAGACTACATACGCCTAATTCCTGTTTGTGAGTGCACTATAGTCTATTAAAAGGCATACTTTGGTCTATATATGAGAGTATGGTACTATCGTTACCTATGTTAAGATTATATTCACTTAATTCCTGTTCGTGAGTGTATTATAGTCTATTAAAGGCATACTTTCACGCTGGAAGGGTGGTTTTCGAGCTCAGCTGCCAATCAGGTGGTCCGAAGTTGAATTCCCTGCTCTGCCAACACGGAATCAGAGGAATTTATTTCTGGTGATAGACATTCATTTCTCGATATAGTGTGGTTCGGATCCCACAATAAACTGTAGGTCCCGTTGCTAGGTAACCAATTGGTTCCTAGCCACGTAAAAATATCTAACCCTTCGGGCCAGCCCTAGGAGAGCTGTTAATCAGCTCAGTGGTCTGGTTAAAGTAAGATATACTTAACTATTAAAGGCATACATTAGTCCATTCATGAGAGTATGGTACTATCGTTACCTCTGTAAAGACTACATACGCTCAATTCCTGTTTGTGAGTGTATTATAGTCTATTTAAAGGAGTACATACGTATACTTAAGAGAGCATGGTATTCCAGTTACCTTGAGCTGTTTAATGCTATCGCTTGGAATGAAATACATTACAGATGGGAAATTATTTAATTTTTCATTTATTTAATCTCCTATGCATTCATTTTTCATTTATTCATTGCTTCGCCAACTGGAATTTGAACTTAAATCCAGGAGCAGTTGATAGAGCTGAGATGGTTTCCCCCCAATAGCTCTCTGCATAGGCCTACGTAAACGCATGGAAACTTATTTACTGATATCACTTTCCACGAGTCATTGATAATATCACAATTTTGATGTAAATTGTATTTTTCCTAACTATACAAACCTGAGGCTTTACATAAGGGATTACTTACAGCGCCAACTGGACCGGTCGTAAGATTTCTAACAAAGTAGATCGGTAGAAACTGCTTGTTCAATGGTCGGGAGTCCCACCCGACTGGAGGTAAACATATCACTTTGCTTTAGGCCCAGGAACAGAGTGAAGGGTGGCATGAGGTGGGACTATGTGCAAAGGACCTCAGGTTTGTATAGTTAGGAAAAATACAATTTACTTCAAAATTGTGATTTGTTCCGACACATAATACAAACCCTCGGTCCTTTACATAAGGAAGACTCACTTATTGGTGGGTGGAATCTGAGTCTTGTGACAGACTGGTGTTCGCCCAACCTGGGTTCCCTACCCGGTTGTAAGAGCAAAGGGAGGGAGCCTAGCCTCTTTCCAACTGATCGGAGTGTACACTGCAGGATCAGTGGTCAGACCTCTGGACTAAATTCATAAGAGGGAGGCAAGCGTGCCTCTTATGAATAGCAAGCAAGAACTAGGTCCTATGCAAGAGCCAAATATAAAGTCTTGGGTTTGTCTCTCACTGGTGTCCACTTCCCCCCTTGTGACGACTGCCACCCTCTGCCCACAGGGAGAGGGAAGAAAAAGAGGAGGAAGAGAAGCCAGTCACACTCTCATTCACTCTTCCATTCATGCAGTCTCAAGAGGATGAGATGCTACCTTGTCCGTTAAAGGAGTTGGGTAAGCTACACAACTTGTTGAGCAGTCACCACGGGTCCCAAGGAAAAAGTGTCCAAGGACCTGCGAGCAATATCCTGAAGGTAGAAGGAGGTGAAGGTGGTCTGGTTGGCCCAAACCCCTGCCTTCAGTACCTGTGCCACGGACAAGTTCTTGCGGAATGCGAGGGTTGAACCAATGCCTCTGACTTCGTGGGCTCTTGGACGAAGGGTACTGGTGTTGGCACTCCTGTCTGAGTCGTACGCCTTCCAGATTACCTCACGAAGCCAGAAAGAAATAGTGTTCTTGGACACTTCTTTCTCGGTAACCCGGTGCTAACAAAGAGGCGTCGACACTCAGGCCTGAGGTGTCGAGTTTTCTTCAGATAGTGCCGTAGCACCCTCACAGGACAAAGCAGCATCTCATCCGCATCATTGTTGGTGAAGTCTTCCAGGGAGGGGATTGTGAAGGACTCAAACCTGGCGTCAGGGACTGAATGGTTCTGAGTCTTCGCTACGAAGTCCAGGACGAAATCGAGCGTAACTGATCCCCATCCCCTTGAGTGCTTAACATTGAAGGAAAGACTGTGAAGTTCTCCTACTCTCTTCGCCAATGCCAGGGCCAGCAGAAAGACGGTCTTGAAGGTCAGATCCCTGTCTGACAACTCTCGGAGCGCCTCGTATGGTCTGAGAGTCAGGCTCTTAAGTACGAGAGTCACATCCCCCCTTGGGGGCCTGAGTTCCCTGGGTGGGCAAGACCTCTCGAAGCTCTTCATAAGGAGTGATATTTCCATGAGAGTGGAAATGTCGACTCCTCAACTCCTCGCAGTTTAAGAACTAGGGCCAGGGTGTCTGTAGCCTGTAACTGCGGAAACGGAGAGGAACTTCTCTCGGCAAAGAAAGCCGAGGAAATCTGTTACCTGCTGAAGAGTGGCTCTGAGTGGAGAGAGACCCCGCCCACGACACCAACCACAGAAGACGGACCACTTTCCTTGGTATACTGCTGCAGAGGACTGTCTGAGGTAACCAGCCATCTCTGCTGCTGATCAGCGAGAAAAGCCTCTCGCTCGCAAGAGATGGTGGATAACCGCCAGCCGTGAAGACACAGGGGCTGAACTGCTCGGTGGTACCGTTCCACGTGCAGTTGGCAGAGCAGGTTGTGCCAAGGGGGAATCTCTCGCAGTGCCTTGGAGAGAAGAGCCAGTAGGTCCGGATACCAAATGGCCTGTGGCCATTTGGATGCCACCAGAATCATCCGAAGATTGCTGGTGATCAAAACTCTACTGATCACCTTGCGAATCAGGTAGAATGGGGGAAAGGTGCTGGAACGCGTCCTCTGCAGCTGCCCATGGGTCCGGCACAATTGAGAAGAAAACCTCAAGTTTTCTGTTGTGCCGGGTGGCAAATAGATCCAAAACTAGACGCCCCCACAGGTCAAAGAGCCTTTCTGCCACGTCTGGGTGTAGAGAACATTCGGTCCTAATCACCTGATTCCGGTGGCTGAGCTTGTCTGTCACTACATTCCTCTTGCCTGGAATGTACCTGGCTGACAGGTCTACTGAGTGAGCTACGGCCCACTCGTGCACCTGCACACTAGGCCCCCCTGTTTGTTGACGTATGCCACTACCGTGGTGTTGTCACTCGTCAACACCACTGAGTGTCCCATCACTTGTTCCCTGAACTCTTGGAGTGCGGGGAATGCAGCCTTGAGTTCTAGGAAGTTGATGTGAAAGTGCTTGTCGTGATGGTTCCACACTCCTGCAACCAGGAACTCTTCCAGGTGTGCGCCCCAACCCTCGGTCGATGCATCTGAGAACAGCAGCATCTCCAGAGGGGGAGTGCATAGAGGCAGTCCTATTACAAGGTTCCTGTCATCTAGCCACCAGGCCAGGTCCTCCCTTACTTCCTCCGTGAGAGGAACCAGGAAGGATTGTGGATCCCATGCCTGTGACCAGCACTCCTTTAGTTTCCACTGAAGAGACTGCAGGTGAAGACGCCCGCGAGGGACTAACTTCTCCAGTGACGACAGGTAACCGAGCACGACTTGCCACTGCTGAGCTGACTGTTCCCATCGAGACAGGAACTGTCTGGCTGCCTCCCTGAACCTGCTCATCCGTGAGTCTGCGGGGAAAACTCGTGCTGCTACCATGTCGATCAGCATGCCCAGGTACTTTATCCTTTGCTTGGGCTCGAGATCTGACTTCTCGACATTCACCACGATCCCCAGATCACGGCATAAGTCGAGGAGTCTATCCCTGTCATGCAGCAACTGTGAGCGGAAGCTTGCCAGGACCAGCCAATTGTCGAGATACCTCATGAGACGTATCCCGACCGAATTGCCCCAAGCTGACACTAGAGTGAACACCCACGTGAACACCTGTGGGGCAGTTGAGAGACCGAAATAAAGTGCCCTGAACTAGTACACCATCCCGTCGAGGATAAAGCGGAGGTACTTCCTGAAGGACTGATGGATGGGTATTTGGAAATACGCATCCTTCAGGTCCACCGAAAGCATGAAGTTGTTCTCCCTGATGGAATCGAGCACTGAGCGTGCTGTTCCCATCGTGAACCGAATCTGGCAAACGAATTGGATCAAGGGAGAGAGATCTATCACCGGTCGCCAGCCCCCCGATGACTTCTCCACTAGGAAGAGTCGGCTGTAGAAGCCCGGCGACTGATCTCATAAGATCTCCACAGCTCGTTTGCTCAGCACGGTCTTGACTTCTTCCCGAAGTGCTACGTCCCTGGCAGAACCAGGAACATATGTCTGAAGGTGGACCGGGTGCGAAGTGAGGGGTGGCCACAACTCGAAGGGTAGCAGATATCCCTCCTGAAGGGCATCCACTACCCAGGTTTTGGCTCCATAGCACTGCCAAGTTGCCCAATGGCTTCCGGCAGCAGGTGAGGGGGAACACTGTCCCTAGCGTTTCCCCTTCTTTGGCTTCTGCTTGGCAGGACCCCCACGGGAGTAGGAGGCTTCGGAGGAGGGCTGACGCTCACTCCTCGAAGCAGAAGACGAAGGCTGGGTCTTTCTTCTTGACCTCGATGAAGCTGGTGTCTTGGAAGCAGAGGAAGATCTAGCCAAGCTCCGAGGCTTACCCGCAGTTCCTCGAGGCTGCCCAGAGGCCTTTGAGACTGCCTGGTGTACTAGGCCGTCACTATCATCAGTGCGCCACTTTTCCACCGCAGGGTCCACCATCTCTCTGGGGATGAGAGAGGAGGAACCTAGGAACGGTCCGTTCTGTAGACCCAAGGTCACCTCTTGACTGGCCGGCCTGGTCACCCGAGCCAGGAGAGCATCCCGACGTCTCAGGACCAGG
This sequence comes from Macrobrachium nipponense, assembly GCF_015104395.2. NCBI lineage: Eukaryota > Metazoa > Arthropoda > Malacostraca > Decapoda > Palaemonidae > Macrobrachium > Macrobrachium nipponense. The sequence continues at coordinate 1,760,109 of NC_087210.1, read as the reverse complement.
TTGGCCCACAGGTTGGCCGTCTGGTGGGCGAGGTAAGAGATGGCTCTACCTCCAGACTGACACAGTCTCCCGAACGCCGAGTCTTCCTCAGGAGCAATGGGTCCCAAGGAGGCTGCGACTCTGGACACCGTGAGGGACCAAAGGTCCAGCCAGGAGAATTCTTGGAAGGCTGCCATGGCAGTCGCTTCCAGGGCCGATGCCTCTTGCTGTGAAAACCAGAGATTTTCAGCCCACGGAGTTAGCCTAGCTATCTCCGGGTCAACCTGCTTGGTCGGCAACGGGTCCACCGATGGCACATAGAATCGCCGCTGGCGAGGCAGAGGAGGGGGAAGCAGCTTGTTCGACCTGCCGGACCTAAGTGAGCCCTCTTGTCCAGAGATGAGAGAGTCAACCTGCCCCAGCGCACCATCATCCTGGGTTCCTTCTTGGGACCCCAGAATGACTCCAACCTCGATGGAGGTTTGGAGGGAGCAACCACTAATCCTTCCCCGAGGTCATTGTGCTGACGAATCAGCACAATGACCTCCGCGAGGGACCTCTGTATCTCAGGGGTGATAGCGTCCTGCGGCGTTGGACCGTCTGATCCATCCAGGCCGATTACCTCTCGAGACACTCTTCCTTCAGAAGGAAGAACCTCGCCAGACCCCTTGTGGTCTCCTCCAACCACTTGGGCGTACGACCTGCTAGGTCCAAGGACCGAGCCAGAGTAGTAGGCTCTCGTGGCGGGACCGTGTGGAGCGCGCTCCTCATGGTCACCCATGCTCACCTCGCTCCTCCCAGTGTAGCCCGAGGAGGTTGAAGGGACAGGTGAGGAAGACCTGATGCTCCTACCCTGCCTACCAGTGGAGCCGGTGGGTTGGGAGGACTGCAGGCGATCGCCAGCCCGCGGTGGCGATCGAACTGCAGGTCTGGACCCGCGGTCTCTGTGAGGAGTAGCGCTGGACCAAGAATGGTAGCAACGGTCTCGTGTCAGGAGAACCACTACCAGTCGTGCGAGCCGTCTGGTTCCGGTGGGAGTGACGGTCGGGTGACTGGTAGTGTCCACTGACACAGTGAGAGCGCGCCACATCCTCTTGACGCGTCACGGTACCTGGTCCAGCTGAGGCTGGAACTGGTGACCAGCGGGACCTCTTCCTAGCCTCGACACGTGGCCGGTCTGGTGGGACCGTCACGTCAACCCTGGGAACCAGGGGATCACCACGAGAGCGATCACTGGTCTGGCGAGAGTCACCTGAGCGACTCCCGCCAGTCTTCCAATCCGTGCCTGGGTCCTGACGGTGAGCAGGCTCAGCAGTCTGGACCCTGGCTGCATGTACACTCGGTGACGAGATGGTTCCCGGTGCAGAGGTGGAACCTCTGGAACCAGGAGAAGAGGTACCAGTGGTAGCTGGCGCCCCTATGGTCCTTGTCTTCTTCTTCCCTGGGGAAGGAGAGTCAGGCCCCGTTCCCGAAGGAATGGGAAGACCAGCGGAAGACCCACCTGTCCCAGAGGTGGCAGAAGACGACGACGAAGGAGACGACGACACCTTCCTCTTCTTCCTGGACTTCTTCATCAGCTTCCTCAGGACAACTGAAAGGTCCTCCATCCAGGACAGAGCTGGGGCAGTTGCCCCAACTGCACCTGTCCAGAGGGACCTACAGAAGGAGCAGCACAACCACAGGCAGGAACGGAGACAGCAGGAACTGGAACAGGAACCGGTGGGCGGTCAAGCGGGGAGCTCTTTGGGCACTCAAAGTCAGGGGCCGGGGCGAGGACAGCAAAACCAGGTGGAGGAACCATCTCCTCCAGCGGCACGAACGTCAGCTGGGCCTGCACAGCGGCTGAGGGGGTCACCGAGGTTACGTGCTGCGTGTGAACCAGGTGCAGTGGCGCGGCATACCCTGGAGTAGAGATGGTGGTGGTCGTCATCGTCACCGGTCCATGGGTCACAGGGGCAACCAGATGTTGCAACAGCCCCTGAATGCTGGGAGTGCCCGGAAGGCTCAGCGAGCGCCAGACCTGCTGGAGGTCTCCACCCGCGGTGGCAGTCACACCTGAGGAAGCAACAGTCAGGTTAGTAGGGGGGGGGTACCGTTCACTCATGGGAGATCCCGCCCTGAACAGACGGAAGACCCCAAGTACAGTTCCAGGTCGGGGTGTAACGCTCCTTCCTCTGCGCTCGACAGGTCGAACGAAGAGGCGGAATGCAACACGTCCCCTGAAGGGGAGAGAGCCATTTGCGGGAGCTACCTAGGAGGGAGGAATGAAGACAATGTGTCAGTCACCAGAGGTGTCACGGGAGAGCTTTCTGACGACACCTTGGCTACTCTACGTGCCTTCTTCCTCTTTTCATAGCACTCCCACTGCTCCTCCAACCAAGAAACACAAAAGTCACTAGGCACGGACCGAGAGCACTCGCGCCCTCGGCACCGTGTACACAATACATGGGGGTCCATTGCTTCAGAGGACCTAAAGGCCCTACACTTACGGCCCTCCACACCAGGGCACAATCTCTGGTTGGCTAGGGGGCAGGGGGGCTTCTCATCTTCATGGGCTTGCACAACACTAAGTTCTCGATGCAAACCACAAAAACAAACAACAACAAAACCAATAAGTCCTTACAAAGTTTCACTCTCAAAGAACTACACAAGGAAAAGTTGAGAAAAACAGCTTCATTGATGAAACCATAGAAGTCTCATGATGATGGTGGGCAGAGAGGTGAACACACACGTCTACATCCGACAGCGGCCGAAAGCAAAGTGATGTGTTTACCTCCAGTCAGGCGGGACTCCCAACCATCGGACAAGCAGTTACTACCGAGCTACCTTGTTAGAAATCTTAGACCGGTCCAGCTGGTGCTGTAAGTAATTCCTTTGTAAAGGACCGAGGGTTTGTATTATATGTCAGAACAAAATAGTTTTTTTCTAGATTTTTCCATCTGTCACTCTCTCTCTGTCTCTCTCAGCCCCCCTTTTTTTTCCATTGCAGGATGAAGCCAATGGGAAGTAGGGCCATTCGCCAAATGGTGGTCATAGCGGCAGCCTTGTCACTTATCTTCGCCTCCATGAGGCTACTAGGCTCCAAGTCGTATGATGGTAAGTGTTTTTAAGTGTTTTTAAGCATTTGTCTTAAGTGTTCCAAGTGTTTTGAGTGTTTGTCCTAAGTGTTTTGGGTGTGGTGAGTGTTTACAGTGTCTGTCGTAACTGTTGAGGGCTTTTTTTCTAGGTGTTCCAATTGTTTTGTTCTGTCGTGAGTGTTCAAAGTGCTTTTCGTAAGTGTTTTAAGTATGGTAAGTGTTCCAAGTGTTTGTTTTCAGCTTCTGAAGAGTTTGTTATAAGTGTTTTAGGTGTTTTTTGTCATAATTGTTCCAAAGTGTTTTGTCTGTAATAAGCATTCAAATGTTTGTCCTGAGTTCTACGTATTTGTCGTAAGCACCCGAAGTGTTTGTTGCAAGTGTTTCAAGTGTTCATTATCTCATTATTGTTATTTATCAACATTATAACCAGTTTATTCTATCCGCACTAGTTCTGATGACTGCGAAACACAGAAGAGATGATATAGGCCTACATCACGGTTATTTTAAATGGTCAGGTCCTCATTCGCTTTGTCCTTTGTTCCTAATCAATTTGCTTTTGGTAGGCCTATGGAAACTGAGGGAGGAGGCTTACCAAATGCTGGGATATTCTTCACAGCAGGATTCTGAACAGATGGCAGATCCTAAAGTTAACCAAGGTACCGTGGAGTTAAAAACATGGCAACACCTCAAGGACAAGGTGCAGTTGCCAAATGTATTTTAAGCATCTGTTCTCCTTCATTTAACAAGTGGCACCACCTCAAGGACAAGGCGCAGTTGCCAAATGTACTTAAATCATATCTTCTTCATCTAGAGTTAAAAAAGTGGCAACACCTCAAGGACAAGGTACAGTTGCCAAATGTATTTTAATCATACTTCTTCACCTAGAGATAAAAAAGTGGCAACACCTCAAGGACAAGGTGCAGTTACCAAATGTATTTTAATCATATCTTCTTCACTTAGAGTTAAAAAAGTGGCAACACCTCAAGGACAAAGTGCAGTTGCCAAATGTTTCTAAAGCATTACTTCTTCCTCTAGAGTTAAAAAAAGTGGCAACACCTCAAGGACAAGGCGCAGTTGCCAAATGTACTTAAATCATATCTTCTTCACCTAGAGTTAAAAAAGTGGCAACACCTCAAGGACAAGGTGCAGTCGCCAAATGTAATTTAATCATATCTTCTTCACCTAGAGTTTAAAAAGTGGCAACACCTCAAGGACAAGGTGCAGTTGCCAAATGTTTTTGAAGCATTACTTCTTCCCTTAGAGTTAAAAAAGTGGTAACACCTCAAGGACAAGGTGCAGTTGCCAAATGTTTTTTAATAATTTCTTCTTCAACTAGAGTTTAAAAAGTGGCAACACCTCAAGGACAAGGTGCTGTTGCCAAATGTTTTTTAATAATTTCTTCTTCACCTAGAGTTTAAAAAGTGGCAGCACCTCAAGGACAAGGTGCAGTCGCCAAATGTTTTTGAATCATTTCTTCTTCACCTAGAGTTAAAAAAGTGGCAACACCTCAAGGACAAGGTGCAGTTGCCAAATGTTTTTCCGAAAAGGCATTTAACTTCTTCACTAGAGTTAAAAAAGTGGCAAAACACCTCAAGGACAAGGTGCAGTTGCCAAATGTTTCTGAAGCATTTCTTCTTCACCTAGAGTTAAAAAAAAGTGGCAAAACACCTCAGGACAAGGTGCAGTTGCAAATGTTTCCGAGCCATACTTCTTCACCTTAGAGGGTAAAAAGTGGCAACACCTCAAGGACAGGTGGCAAATGGTGTTTTTTGAATCATTTCTTCTTCACCCTAGAGTTAAAAAAGTGGCAAACACCTTAAGGAAAGGTGGGCACACTCAAGAACGGTGCAGTTGTCAAATGTTTTGAATCATTTCTTCTTCACCTAGAGTTAAAAAAGGGGCAACACCTCAAGGACAAGGTGCAGTTGCCAAATGTTTCTGAAAAATTACTTCTTCACCTAGAGTTAAAAAAGTGGCAACACCTCAAGGACAAGGTGCAGTTGCCAAATGTTTTTGAATCATTTCTTCTTCACCTAGAGTTAAAAAAGTGGCAACACCTCAAGGACAAGGTTCAGTTGCCAAATGTTTCTGAAGCATTACTTCTTCACCTAGAGTTAAAAAAGTGGCAACCACTCAAGGACAAGGTTCAGTGCCAAATGTTTCTGAAGCATTACTTCTTCACCTAGAGTTAAAAAAGTGGCAACACCTCAAGGACAAGGTGCAGTTGCCAAATGTTTCTGAAGCATTACTTCTTCACCTAGAGTTAAAAAAGTGGCAACACCTCAAGGACAAGGTGCAGTTGCCAAATGTTTCTGAAGCATTACTTCTTCACCTAGAGTTAAAAAAGTGGCAACACCTCAAGGACAAGGTGCAGTCGCCAAATGTTTTTGAATCATTTCTTCTTCACCTAGAGTTAAAAAAGTGGCAACACCTCAAGGACAAGGGGCAGTTGCCAAATGTTTTTGAATCATTTCTTCACCTAGTGTTAAAAAAGTGGCAACACCTCAAGGACAAGGGGCACCAAACTCAAGACAAGGCAAGGTTGGCAAGGAATGGTTTTTTTAAATCATTTCTCTTCAACCTAGGATTTAAAAAAAAAGTTGGCAACACCTCAAGGACAGGTTGCCAAACAACTCAAGACAAGGTGCAGTTGCCAAATGTTTTTTGAATCTTTCTTTCTTCACCTTTAGATTAAAAAAGTGGCAACACCTTCAAGGACAAGGGCAACCAAAACTTCATGGACCAATGGTGGCAGTTGCCATGTTGATCATTTCTTCTTCACCTAGAAAAAAGTCACAAAGGTGGCAACACCTCAAGGGACAAGGTCATTTGGCCAAAGTTTTTGAATCATTTCTTCTTCACACTAAGGAGGTTAAAAAGGTTGGCAAACACCTTACCCAGGACAAAAAAGGTGCAAACAACCTCAAGGACCAAAGGGGCCAATTGCCAAATGTTTTTGAAAGGGGAATCATTTCTTCTTACCTAGAGTTAAAAAACAAAAGTCAAGGCAACACCTCAAGGACAATGGTGGCAACAACTCAGGACAAAGGGGCAGTTGCCATGTTTTTTGAATCATTTCTTCTTCACCTAGAGTTTTTTAAAAAAAGAATTGGCAAACAACCTCAAGGACAAGGGGTTCAGTTGCACCTAGGCGTTTAAAAAGGTGGGCAACACCTCAAGGACAAGGTGGCAACAACTCAAGGACAAGGTGCAGTTGCCAAATGTTTTTGAATCATTTCTTCTTCACCTAGAGTTAAAAAAGTGGCAACACCTCAAGACAAGGGGCAGTTGCCCATAAGAGTTTAAAAAAGTGGCCAACACCCTCAAGGCCAAGTGGCCAACAACCTCAAGGACAAGGGGCAGTTGGCCAAATGTTTTTGAATCATTTCTTCTTCAACCTGGAGTTAAAAAAGTTGGGCCAACACCTTAAGGACAAGTGGGAAAAACACCCTCAAGGACAAGGGTTGCCAGTGCCAAATGTTTTTGAATCATTTCTTCTTCACCTAGAGTTAAAAAAGTGGCAACACCTCAAGGACAAGGTGCTGTTGCCAAATGTTTTTGAATCATTTCTTCTTCACCTAGAGTTAAAAAAGTAGCAACACCTCAAGGACAAGGTGCTGTTGCCAAATGTTTTTGAATCATTTCTTCTTCACCTAGAGTTAAAAAAGTGGCAACACCTCAAGGACAAGGTGCAGTTGCCAAATGTTTCTGAAGCATTACTTCTTCACCTAGAGTTAAAAAAGTGGCAACACCTCAAGGACAAGGTTCAGTTGCCAAATGTTTCTGAAGCATTTATACTTCACCTAGAGTTAAAAAAGTGGCAACACCTCAAGGACAAGGTGCAGTTGCCAAATGTTTCTGAAGCATTACTTCTTCACCTAGAGTTAAAAAAGTGGCAACACCTCAAGGACAAGGTGCAGTTGCCAAATGTTTCTGAAGCATTACTTCTTCACCTAGAGTTAAAAAAGTGGCAACACCTCAAGGACAAGGTGCAGTCGCCAAATGTTTTTGAATCATTTCTTCTTCACCTAGAGTTAAAAAAGTGGCAACACCTTAAGGACAAGGTGGCAACACCTCAAGGACAAGGTGCAGTCGCCAAATGTTTTTGAATAATTTCTTCTTCACCTAGAGTTAAAAAAGTGGCAACACCTTAAGGACAAGGTGCAGTCGCCAAATGTTTTTGAATCATTTCTTCTTCACCTAGAGTTAAAAAAGTGGCAACACCTCAAGGACAAGGTGCAGTCGCCAAATGTTTTTGAATCATTTCTTCTTCACCTAGAGTTAAAAAAGTGGCAACACCTCAAGGACAAGGTGAAGTTGCCAAATGTTTCTGAAGCATTACTTCTTACCTAGTTAAAAAAAGTGGCAACCACCTCAAGGACAAGGTGCAGTTGCAATGTTTCTGAAGCATTACTTCTTCAACCTAGTTAGTGGCAACTCAAGACAAAGGTGCAGTTGCCTAAAAAGTTTCTGAAAAGCATTACTTCTTCACCTAGAGTTAAAAAAGTGGCAACACCTCAAGGACAAGGTGCAGTTGCCAAATGTTTCTGAAGCATTACTTCTTCACCTAGAGTTAAAAAAGTGGCAACACCTCAAGGACAAGGTGCAGTTGCCAAATGTTTTTTAATAATTTCTTCTTCACCTAGAGTTAAAAAAGTGGCAACACCTCAAGGACAAGGTGCAGTTGCCAAATGTTTCTGAAGCATTACTTCTTCCCCTAAAGTTAAAAAAGTGGCAACACTTCAAGGACAGGGTGGAGTTGCCAAATGTTTTTGTACTTTCTGCTCTTCTAAATAAACATGCCTAGACTTATCTTCTGTCATGCTAGCTACAGAGAGAGAGAGAGAGAGAGAGAGAGAGAGAGAGAGAGAGAGAGAGAGAGAGAGAGAGAGAGAGAGAGGCCTGACGTTCTTCATTTGTCTTTCAGGGGAGATGCCGCCCTTTCTGCAAATAGCTGACGACCAACTGAGGCTCCTAAATGCATTCCGTCCTCACGCCGTGCCAATGGAGAATTTGCAAACCAAACAGGTCTTTGTCCCTGATGCCAAAAAAGGTAATTTTATTATTATTGTTATCATTATTATTCCTTTTAAGGGCATATTGCTATGAAGTAGTATTCTAGCTAGATATTATGGTTAGGCATCTTTCTCGTAGGCGAACCATTTCAATGGCACTGTCATTATCAATACTTACAATTCAGAGAACAAACTCTATTCGTTAGGAATGAGCCCACTAAAGGGGCTATTCATATGGAACAAGCCCACCATAGGGCCTACTCACATGGGGCATGACCACCACACAGGCTATCCATATGCAAGGAGCCCACCACAGGGTTCTGGACTTGAAAATCTCAATCTTCCAAAGAATATCGAGGTGTTCAGTTATTGAAAAAGAAAAAAATGAATGACTAAAATGAATAAATATTATTAAAGTAACTTATAAAAATGCACTGCATTTTTTTTTTTTTTTTTTTTGAGAAATAAAGGACATCTGGCACTTTGGAGAGGTTCCACAGCGAGGAACATTGACTGCACATTTACTCCAATGTAGTCTATAATCCCCTACTAATCCTCCAGAAATAAGTCTATCAGTCTATTATCCCCAACTATTCCTCCAGAAATAAGTCTATAATCCCCTACTTTCCCTCCAGAAATAAGTCTATAATTCCCCACTATTACTCCTACGGAAATAAGTCTACATTCCTCAACCACTCCTTCCGCAGAACTCCCGGAGAAGCCCGCCAAATTCCGCAGTGACGCCCTCATCAGCAGCCTCCAAAAGGTGTGTCAGACCGTCAACGTGACCCTGCCCCTGACGGCTTTCATGCTGGCCCACATGCACTTCGATCACCGGCGCCAGGCAATCTACTGTTTCACGCCGAAGGTCAGTTGGATGCCATGATGAGTAGTGTTGTGTCTCGGTTTCCCTCCTTCAGAAATGTCCGGTTGACTTGACTGTTTATGTGTAAGATTTTGCCCATATATTCTATTCAAATGCGAGATGAAATGAAACTGTATCCCTTAGCTCCACTGTAAGCCTATAAAAAGTTCTTGAGCTTTCAAAGACGAATCAGCGTCCTTGAAAACAGTCGCAGCGTTAGGAATCAGGCCTCTGCTTCTGTGAGGTTCTGCTAACGTTCCAGGAATCTTCTCACGTTCCAGGTTGCGTGCACGAGCTGGAAACGCATCTGGATGAAGTTGACGGGACTCGTCAAACCGGAAAAAGACTTGTCGAAGCTCTCCAGGTAATGGACACTAGCATCAGCCTAAGTTCTTGTGAGCATGAAGAGGAGGAATAAAGGAAAAATGAAAGATAGAACACGAGGTTTGAAACAGTTGTAGAAACTAAGAGTAAAAAGTTTGAAAGGTGTAACAGGAGGAGAAACTGACAGTAAAAAGGTCTGAAACGTGTGAAATGAGGAGCAACTGAGAATAAAATGGTTTCAGAGCTGTAACAGGAGAAGAAAGAGTAAAAATGACTGAAAGGTGCAACAGGAGAAACTGAGAGTAAAAAGGACTGAAAGGCGTAACAGGAGGAGGAACAGAGTAAAAAGGACTGAAAGGTGTAACAGGTGTAGAAACTGAGAATGAAAAGGATTGAAAGGTGTAACAGGAGGAGAAACAGAGTAAAAAGGATTGAAAGGTGTAACAGAAGAAATTGAGAATAAAAAGGTTTGAAAGGTGTAACAGGAGGTTAAACCTCTTGCAGTGGCACCAAGGAACAATTTCTAGGAGAGGGTTGAGGAAAGTAAGGTGGAAGAATGAATATATGTCGCATCTAGGGGCTTAAGGAACACCGCAACGAACCCTGAGTAATGTCTTCAATCATCTCTGTTCTTTGCCGCCAACACAGGTACACGATACACAGCTCCATTCCGACAATGGCCTCGCTGAGAGCCAACATCCCAGAGATGTTGGCCAACTACAAGAAGTTCATGTTCGTAAGGCATCCCTTCGATCGCGTCTTGTCGGCCTACAAGGACAAACTAGAACATGAGGACAAAGAGAGCTCTTACAACTTCCACAAGGAGATCGGGGCCAAAATACTGAAGAAGTACAGGTAATTAGTCTTGAGTCTGAGGTAATTAGCCTTGGGTCATAGGAAATTTAGTCTTGAGTCTGAGGTAATTACTCTTGAGTCTGAGGGAATTAGCCTTAAGTCTGAGGGAATTCACTCTTCCATCTGAGGGAAGTGAACTGAACTGAATGTAGAAAATTTAGGCCAAAGGCCAAGCACTGGGACCTATTAAGTCATTCAGTGCTGAAACGGGAATTGTCAGTACAAGGGTCTGAAAGGTGTAATAGAAGGAAAACCTTTTGCAGATACCTTATAAATTGTTAGGAGAGTTGAAAGTGAAATGGAAGAAAGAGAATATGAAAGAAAGTACAGTAAAGGAATAAAAGGGGTTGCAGCTAGGGCCAAAGGGACGCTGCGAAGAAATTTGAGTAATGCCTATAGCATAACATGTGAGGTGAACTAACGGTGCTATACCCCTTAAGGGGTTCACGAATGTCGCAGATCAAATCAGGGAAACCGCAGGGGCGACAGATCGATGATGGGAAGGTCAGGCAGGTAGCACCCCGAGACAAATTTAAGAAGTCCCTCTTAATGAATTAAAAAAATAAAATTAAATGTGGTCACAATTTTCCGTGTCAAAAATGATGACAATGGTTGCAGGGGTTTGTGGACCTGCAACCAAAAAATTAAATATCAGATCTAAAAAAATTAAAAACATTCACAAAAAGACATTCGTGCCTTCGCAGACGCCCGGGCTTCAACAACACCGGCAACGACGTCACCTTCTCGGAGTTCATCCGCTTCATCTCGGAACCCGGCCGCGGGACGTTCGAGCAGCGAAACGAACACTGGCTCTCCGTCCACGAGATCTGCAACCCCTGCGCCGTCAAGTACGACTTCATCGGCAAGTACGAAAGCCTGAAGGAGGACGCCCACTACGTCCTCGAGTGGCTCGGGGCCTCGGAGCTGATCGACGAGTTCCCCGTGCCGGACAGGCCCTTCCACGCCAAGCGGTACGACCCCAAGTACTTCGGCCAGCTGGACCACATGGGCAAACTGGCGTTCTTCCAGAAGTATCTCCTGGATTTCGCCGCTTTCAACTACACGTTCATCTGAGAGGCGTCGACTCGTCGTACGATTTCCTTCG
>NC_087210.1:1676389-1746389 GCF_015104395.2 Macrobrachium nipponense | reverse complement strand
TTCTTATATCTTCATAAGGGTTTGTCAAAACAAGTAAATGATTATTTGGGTCATGAATGTCATATAGTGATAATAATAGACAAGAATGACAAGACTGTATTATATAAATAATATTACTGCGCGTTATAAATACAAAACTTTTAAGAAACAATTCGTTATACATATAAGTAAATTAATTTTGGGAACTGAAAAGAATATTTGCATTAAGAATGGTACCAGCCCAGCATGAAAGACAATTAAGCGACGACTACCTTTCCCAGTAGGGGGTTTGGTCCCGGCTGTTTGATGTCTTTATGCCCTAAGGTCAGCTTAACACCTGAGAGAAGAACTGGCAGCGATGGAAAATATTTTTGCCAAGTTTAAGAAAAAACGTGTTGTTTTTCTGTTGTTAAAAGCCAGAAAATCACGAGGGGTTTCAATAATCGGCAAAAATTAATTAGAAATAAAGTACATTTGTGTTGTATATGTTATGCTGCCTTCAAATCCCTTACAACATGAGTGGGAATATATGATTTGGCATCGCCGGTCACCGCCGATGCCCTGCCCTTTTCGCCATGAAGGAACCGATAGGGTATAGTATGTATTACAGCCTCATACAATTCCCGTTGTTTAACATGAAAGATATTGAGTGATATACAACTCATACGTATGATATAATAAAATTTATATAGCCTAGCACAAATGTTTCAAACCTGTCATGGATAAGTTGACGACTGTCCTCGATAAACGTACGAAGTCCTAAAAAAAAGGTAGACCACTAAGACCAGGAGGAACCGGCCTCTTCTGACGAGGGGGTACAAGCAACGCTCTGAAGACAAACGTCAACTGTCAAAACCAGCAACGAAATGACAAATGAATTCAAAATGTCTCAGATTTAGAAGTAGTAGTATTTGCAGAGTGCCGCCTTGTAACGGCCATCCTCTCGCTCGTTCTATCTCCCCTTTGCGCTCGTTTGAATATAATCCTGACGAGCTTCGTTTTACGAGTCAATCCAAATTGAAGCCTTTTCATTTTCCTGACAAAGAACCAATGAGCTTTATAGAAATCGCCTACAAAAAAGGGACAAAAAATGAAACAGAAAAAGATTTTAAAATATTTGAATTTAGATACGCTATATATTTTTTGGGAATCTTTTTGATGAGTGTTTTTTGCTCTGACAAATTCATCCACGATGAGAGTTTGCTTGGTATTTTCCCCCAGTGGGGAAGCAGCCATCAGAATGTATAGACCTAATCAAGGTCTACATACGCCTGCCATACTGGGCTGAACAACCACTTTCCAACTTGAACTTGATTGGATGTCGCATACGAACTAGAGCGACTTTTGAAGTTGATTTTTTTCATAAACAAACTTATCCAAGTTCAGATTGTGCTTGACATTTTGATTTTTCCCCTGGCGTGGAAATTGACTTGATAATATAGTAGGCCTATTTGAGCCGCCGCTGTTCAAGTTGAACTTGATTGAAAGTCGCCTACGATTAAGAAATTCTTATGGATTTTATTCATTTGAGCGCTGAGTCTGACTTCCTACGCTCATTGGATTGTGAGGATATAATAAGAGAAGATGTTCAACTTAAATCGTATAACCATTTTTATATCTAATGGTAGTACCATTTTCTTTCAATTTTTGTACTGCCAAGGTTTCCACCTTAGGGTAAACTGCCCTATTTTAAGGGAATGAGACCATGAGTTTGTTTAGAGTAAAAAACGGTAATCATAAAATATGAGAAATCAGGAGGATTCGTGAATCTTTGCCATGCATTGCGCATTGTTATTTGATTCAAGCATTTGACAAAGTCGTGTTCTGTCATTACCTCGCGCCGTATGGTGGAGGTTATAGGCCTATTGGTGGCTCATTTATCTCTTCGTTAATCAATCATCAACTGGCGCTTATTTTGAGTAATAATGAATGTATAAGTCAAGATCGTATGCCAATTCGGTATATTTAACGACCACGTGGTGTATATCCACAGGTTCGAATTGTTATTGAGCAAAAACAAATCGGCGCCAAGATCCAAGAAGAAGACTCAGAGTCGGTTGCCAAAATTGTAGTTTTGAGTTGTACATTACGTAAAAGTTTGTATTCGCTTTGTCTGTTACGTAACCGGATATATTCCCTTTGTCTGTTACGGAAATTAATGTATAGGTACTCTGTTATTGCGCTCTTTTAACCCTTTAAGGCATTCGTTTTTTTAGCACCTTGCAAAGCATTCGATACGTCTGACAGATTCCTTTTTTGAAAAATCAAAAGAAATAGTTGTAATCGTTTTTAATGATATTTATGGGCATGAAGTGAAAGAGCAGCTGCTCTACTTTCATTTTAAGCACTAATTTAGGTAATTGTGCAGAAAAGGAAAAATAGTAAAATTGACCAAAGAAATTCACAACAAAATTATTATTTTTTAATACAACTTAAGAAAAAAATGTATTATTATTCCACTAATAAAAGTAAGAAAAAAGTATTTTATAAGGTTCTTTTCTTGTCCCGTGGCCATGTTCTGTAGGTGCCACACACTTCTAGCTCCGGAGGGTCACTTCTGGAAGACTATGTGAAAAAGCGTAATTTTTATGTTACAAAAAAAATGAACATATCCACTATGCAATTTTTTTATGACTTTGTCAACTTTCTTTGACATTCAACTATGATTTTCAGACCTAAATTATATTTAGTGACACTTTGTAATGAAATGATGACAGTAGGATGGCGTAAAGCGGCTTTCTGCAATTACCACCTTTGCACTACGACCCTGAGTTATTTCGCGGACAGTATTGATAATATTCCTTGGGGAGATTGGTAGGGTGGGAGTGCTTAGCCTTTGTTATCCCCAGGGTTTTATGAATGCTTTTGTAACTGCTTGCAGGAATTTTCTTCTGTTGAGAGAGGCAGATGTGTTCCCACAGTAAATGACCCACTCCTCAATGAGTTAGACTTGCATAGCATTTCATGCGTCTCATGGACTAACAGGGCAAATAACACTGAGACTGGGAGGAGGACCAGCTGCTGATGACTTTCCTTCAGAAGACCCAGTGGGACACTGAACATAGCTGGGTGGCTGAGCCTGCATCACCATGTGGTCTCTGGTGCCAACATGTTTCCCCTCCCAATGATCCTGTCAGGGGGTAGGACTGCCTTTGAGGGTTAATGACGTACAGAAAATTTATTTTGGGACAGTAGTAGTCTGTCTTATATGGCACATGCGTCCTCTGCCGTCAGCTCCAGCCTTACATACAATTTTTCAATTGTTACCCAACAATGATATACCAGGGAAGAATTTCTGCCCAATAATGCATGAGAGAGAACCTTCAGTTGCAATAGACGAGAGAATCATTAGAATTATGGAGGTTTGTTGCTAAACCGCATAAATAACTAAAGAAAAAGCACGAGTTAGGTGGTTACAATTGGCCTATACTTTCTCCACGTAGAATTGAATCATTCTTATATAGAATTAATTTTGTAAGAATTCGTGAAAATGATTATATTTCCTTTCCTCTCATATGTAGTTTTAATCCTTGCCAGCCTGTATAGGAGTATATATGGCACAGTTTTAGGGTATAAAGTAACATTTGGTTACAAAGATTGGTTACAATGGTCCACCAGCACTCCCAGGTCTCCCCCCACTCCCACAGACCCCCCCCCCCTAACCCATTCTCCCAAGACATCCTTAGTCCAACGCTGGTATATATATATATATATATATATATATATATATATATATATATATATATATATACACACACACATACACACACGAAATGACACAGTTACTGCCGAGTACCTATACTCTGTTTTTTTCCATCTGTCCATCCGCCTGCGGTGTTTGCGTATGTTAACACTGCGTCACTGGCTTTAGATAGTTACATTCAGCTTACATTCAACAATAATAACTATATCCTATTTTCGAAATGTTAATGGTGAATTCGCGCACACGTAAATTATTAAACCCCACTTTTTCAGTTGCAAATGTACACCCAGATATCCTTTTATTTACCTAAAACTCACACTTAGTGTGACTATCTAAAGCCCGGGACGCATTGTTACCATACGCAAACACCACAGGCGGGTGGACAGATGGAAAAAAAACAGAGTATAGTCATTCCTAGGCCTAAAGGTATAGATGAGCCCTTTCTGTATTTGTAATCTACTTGCACATTATCATTATTTAGTCATTTATTATTCATTTATTTAATTTTGTCATGAAGAACTAACAATGGCAGCAGTTCTGAAATCAGTGCAGGGATTGTTAATTAATAAACAAGCGTGAATCACATCCGTTGTTTTGCCCTCAAAGAACAAACCTCTTCACCCTCTTCTTCTTTTTCTGTAGTACTAAGTGTGGTTGTGTTGGTTGTGACTTTGCAAAGAAAAACCGCTTGATAAAACAGAGTTGTTTCATTTCCTAAGTATGTATAGGTCTACACGAATATGAATAACAGAGGAGTATATAAACACGAGCCATTTACTCAGAAAAAAAGATAAGAAGTAGCTTACATAGGCCTAAGCTAAGCCGTGAATCGGCTTTCTTCTGTTTAATCAAGAATGAATATTTTTACTCAGTGACTAAGAGTATACGTTTGTGAATATATATCTGCCATGTATATATATATATATATATGTATATATATATATTATATATATATAATATATAATTAATATATATATATGTATAATACATTATATATTATATTATATATATAATTATATTATATATATTAATTATTATAATATATATATATATAATATATATATATATCACTATCATCTCTGAGCTACAAGTAGATTTCTTTATTATTATTATTATTATTATTCATTATTTATTATTTATTAAATTATTATTATTATTATTATATTATTATTAATTATTATTATTATTGCTGGAGGTAAACCTCTTTTAAACATGTTTTATTAAAAGTAATTGCTGCCTCAGCTGCATTAATTTTATACAGGTTCTTCTCTATTTTTCTAATTATTGCTTTCTCATTCTAGAAAAGAAATGGAATTTAACATCAATTCTATCTGTAATAAACTCTACGGGATATACCCGAAAATTTGACTACCCCAACTGAAATTTTTACCAATAAAATCCAATCGTTCTACCTGATTGAGATATGTCAACCTTCGGAGCGTTGCTCACCAGTTTAAACAACAATGAGAAAGCAATAATTAGAAAAATAGAGAAGAACCTGTATAAAATTAATGCAGCTGAGGCAGCAATTACTTTTAATAAAACATATTATTATTATTATTATTATTATTATTATTATTATTATTATTATTATTATTATTATTATTATTATTATTATTATTATTATTATTATTATTATTAATTTGAATGAAGAAAAACCAGAATACAGGAAACACAGAAAGAAGAAATCAGTTGTTAGAATAGAGAAAATAAATTTATACAATAAATAAATACAAAGATAAAAACGAAAGTATATATTTTTTTTAAATACAAGGAGAATTGAACTCTTGAGGTTCAAGTCACACGATATCCTCAGGTAGACTTATGGCAAATGACATCAGAGACTTTATATAAAGACACTTTCTTTAGACAAGATGGACGTACAACTAGGGGATGCTGATATCAGATGCTTTATTTAAAGACACTTTTGTCAGCCAAGGGATGGACCAATACAACTAAGGAATGCTGGCATCAGAGCCTTTATATAAAGACACTTTCTTTGGACAAGGGATGGACCAATACAACTAAGGAATGCTGACATCAGAGCCTTTATATAAAGACACTTTCTTTGGACAAGGGATGGACCAATACAACTAAGGAATGCTGACATCAGAGCCTTTAAATAAAGACACTTTCTTTGGACAAGGGATGGACCAATACAACTAAGGAATGCTGACATCAGAGCCTTTATATAAAGACACTTTCTTTAGACAAGGTGGAACACTACAATTAAGGAATGATGATATCAGATACTTTATATAAAGACACTTTCTTTAGACAGCAGATGCACCACTACAACTAAGGGATGCTGACATTAGAGACTTTACATAAAGACACTTTTTTTTTTTAGACAAGATGGACCACAATAACTAAGGGGTGCTGATATCAGAGACTTTATATAAAGACACTTTTTTTAGACAAGATGGACCAAGATAATTGTCTAAGGGATGTTGGACATCAGAGACTTTATATAAAGACACTTTCTTTAGACAACAGATAGACCACTACAATTGAGGGATGCTGATATCACATGCTTTATATATAGACACTTTCTTTAGACAAGATGGACCAATACAACTAAGGAATGCTGGCATCAGAGCCTTTATATAAAGACACTTTCTTTAGACAAGGGATGGACTAATACAACTAAGGAATGCTGACATCAGATGCTTTATATAAAGACACTTTCTTTGGACAAGATGGACCAAGATAATTGTCTAAGGGATGTTGGCATCAGAGACTTTATATAAAGACACTTTCTTTAGACAGTAGATAGACTACTACAATTGAGGAATGCTGATATCAGATGCTATAAAGACACTTTCTTTGGACAAGATGGACCACTACAACTATAGAATGCTGACATCAGATGCTTTATATAAAGACACTTTTGTCAGCCAAGGGATGGAGCACTACAACTAAGGAATGCTGGCATCAGAGCCTTTATATATAGACACTTTTGTCAGCCAAAGGATGGACCAATACAACTAATGAATGCTAGCATCAGAGCCTTTATATAAAGACACTTTCTTTAGACAAGATGGAACACTACAATTAAGGGATGATGACATCAGAGCCTTTATATAAAGATACTTTCTTTAGACAAGATGGACCACTACAACTAAGGAATGCTGACATCAGAGACTTTATATAAAGACACTTTCTTTATACAAGATTAACCACTACGACTAAGGAATGCTGACATCAAATGCATTATATAAAGACACTTTTGTCAGCCAAGGGATGTACCACTACAGCTAAGACTCCAGCTGACATCAAACTAGACTAAGCCGCTGGGGCGGCAGCTGGAACGTTTGCTGCTTCCTTCTTAGGCTCTTCCTTGGGAGCAGCAACGGCTGCAGCCTCGGCTGCATGCATCTTGGCCACTTCGGCAGCCTTAGCGGCTGCATCAGCCGCTGACCTGGCAGCCTGCTCTGCAGAGTTCTTGGCCATATCAGCGGCTTCGACCCTCTTCTGCAGGTCGCCCACCGTCACCTGGAGGGAGGCCTTCTCGGCCTCGAGTCTCTCGATCTTCTGCTTGGCATCGTTGGCGTCCGCCTGCAGCCTCTCACTCTCTTGTTTGGCAGCTGCGATGGCCCCGCGGAGTTGCTGGAAGGAGGAGACATTATTATTATTATTATTATTATTATTATTATTATTATTATTCTGAAGATGAACCCCTGTTCTTATGGAACAAGCCCAACTCAGGGGACCACTGACTTACAATTCAAGATTAGCCTCCTAAGAAGTCTACCACTAAAGACCAATTTCATTATAATTATTATTATTATTATTATTATTATTATTATTATTATTATATGATTATTATTATTATTATTATTAATTATCATTATTATCATTATTATTATTATTATTGCTAGCAAACTTACCCATCTACGATGGGTGATAAAATACGGGTGCAGAAGTGAAAAATTTATATGAACTATTCGTTCAGCAGTATTAAAATAAGGGCGATTACATGAATAGTCTCTCGCTCCGCTCTCTAATCCTCTCTCTATCTCTCTCAAAATAATCTCTCTCTCTCTCTCTCTCTCTCTCTCTCCTCTCTCTCGTAACTGTAATTCAAGGGTATGATCACTGAACGCAGAGAAAATTTTATTCTCATTGGTTCATTGTTTGTCTTTTAATGATATTCTCTCTCTCTCTCTCTCTCTCTCTCTCTCTCTCTCTCTCTTAAAGTAAGTGAAGGGTAAAGAAGTTTGTATTCATTATTGTTTACCCTCTTTTAATGATTCTCTCTCTCTCTCTCTCTCTCTCTCTCTCTCTCTCTCTCTCTCTCTCTCTCTCAATTTAAGTCAAGTAACGAAGACGGTGATGGGATTATCGGATTACTTAGCTCTCAAATCACAAATTATCTCCTCTCTCTTTCTCTCTCATTTTTCGATAGCAAGATAAAATTATAAAATTGTAGTGCATTAATGTCGTTAAATGGCTCTCTCTCTCTCTCTCTCTCTCTCTCTCTCTCTCTCTCTCTCTCTCTCTCTCACTTGTCGGTGACTTTCATTTAACGGAACAGAGATCTTGATTGGTTAGTTTTCTTTGTCAATTACTTTGCACGGTGATACGAATAATAAAGTATCTTTCTTTTCATTATGTTACTGCAAAGACGCAACTTGTATGTCAGTGCGTTATAGCTACTGATAAATGCTCTTATGATCCTGTGTCTTCCAAAAAAGAGTAGAAAGTAGGAACTTGTCAGTTTCCTTTTTATTATGTCCATTGGCAGGATCGAAATTCCGAAGCAACATTACCGGGCAGTCCTTCTTCAACATTATTTTGTGCACTGGCAGTTCCGATAGATTTAAGTTATTCAAAAAATCTTGCGGATATTGATGATAATTTTCATCTTCTATTGTGTCCAAGCTGAAATATTTGCGACTTTCTCTGGGGAAGTTGTACAAAAATTATGTATGAAAAATCGTAAAGTAACCAAGTCTACGGGAATAACCAGCCTCGTTTCACGGCCAGAAACAGCTCCGTTTCAGGGAATCCCTTCTCACCCCCACCCCCTACAAAGGAGCGGGGTAGATTGGATGAAACCCCATTACAAACCATCTTAGGGGTCCCCACCATAACCCTGCCAAGTTTCATGCCCATCTGACCAGCCGCTTGGCCGTGATTGAATGACAGACAGACAGACATTATAGTATGATTCTGAAGATGAACCCCTGTTCTTATGGCCCCTGTTCTTATGGAACAAGCCCACCTCAGGGGGGCCACTGACTTGAAATTCGACCCTCCAAAGAATATTGTGGTGGTCATTTGATAAATAGATAGAAATATAAATAAGTTATTGAAATACAAGTTGCTGGAAAGGTTAAGAGAGAGAGAGAGAGAGACGAGAGAGAGAGAGGAGAGAGACGGCTTTAATGGTTTCTCTGTAACGTTAACATAAATTAATATTAAATATTAAGTCGCAGATGTTATCTTCGCCATAAAAAAAATCATCTACATATTTGAATATGACGAGTTATGTGAATAAAATGTATTTAGGTCGAAGTTTGCAGGTTATTCTCATGTATACACACACACCCACACACACACACACACACACACACACACACACACACACACACACATATATATAATTATATATATATATATGAGATATATATATATATATATATATATATTTTATATATATATATAATACTTATATATATATATATATATATACATATATATATATATTATATATATATATATATAATTATATATCTTTATATAGTATGTATATATATATATATATTATTATATATATATATTAATATAAATATATATAGATTTTATGTTAGATAGATTGAAGGATATAGGATAACCATATATAGAGGAATTTATTATACATAGATGTATATTGAATTGATTATGAGTATGATATATATATATATGTATATATATATATATATATATATATATATATATATATATATAAAAATATACAATATATATATAGTATATATATAGATATATATTATATATAATATATATATTATTATTATATAATATATTATATAATATAAATATATCTATATATCGAGCTAAAAGTCCTTTAATATCTAATTCACTCTACCTCGGAATTAATATATTTTCATATATATTTAATCGAAGGGGAATTTGTTCAGCGATAATAGAATTGCCGGCTGACGGGCACGAACCATCGACATCTTCAATTCCAGGACTGGCAGTGAAGCCTTAGCCCACCCGCCACCACAAGAGGATATAAGTTTAGGCCGCCTCCCACCTCAAATACCTGCCACGCTCAGGTATTTTTAGTTTTGGAGACTGCATCAAACCCACCTCGTCCTCGGTAGCGTTGTAGTGCCTTTGCCCGCACATAGCCATTATATAAGTCATATCACATTACCGTGATTCATATACATATATCGATCTACAAATGTCCTTTAATATCTAATTCGCTCTACCTCGGAATTAATATATTTTCATATATGTCTAACCAAAGGGGAATTTATTCAGCGATAATAGAATTGCTGGCTGACGGCACGAACCATCGACATCTTCAATTCCAGGACTGGCAGTGAAGCCTTAGCCCACCTCACCACTGCAAGAGGATATAAGTTTATGCCGCCTCCCACCTCAAATACCTGCTGCGCTCAGGTATTTTTAGTTTTGGAGACTGCATCAAACCCAACTCATCCTCGGTAGCAACGAGGTGGGGTTGAAGATGTCGATGGTTCGTGCCCGTCGGCCGGCAATTCTATTATCGCTGAATAAATTCCCCTTCGGTTAAACATATATGAGGTAGAGCGAATTAGATATTAAAGGACATTTGTAGCTCGATATATGTATATGAATCACAGTAATGTGAAATGACTTATATAATGGTTACGTGCGGGCAAAAGCACTACAACGCTACCGAGGATGAGGTGGGTTTGATGCAGTCTCCAAAACTAAAAATACTTGAGCGCGGCAGGTATTTGAGGTGGGAGGCGGCATAAACTTATATCCTCTTGCGGTGGCGGGATGGGCTAAGGCTTCACTGCCAGTCCTGGAATTGAAGATGTCGATGGTTTGTGCCCGTCGGCCGGCAATTCTATTATCACTGAATAAATTCTCCTTCGGTTAAACATATATGAAAATATATTAATTCTGAGGAAGAGCGAATTAGATATTAAAGGACATTTGTAGCTTGATATATGTATATGAATCACGGTAATGTGATATGACTTATATATATATATATATATATATATTTATATATATAGTATATATATTATAATATAATAATATAATATATATATATATCATAATATACTTTGACATTATCTATTATTTATTACTATTATGTTGTCTCGTTTTTTACTGTTAGTTTCTCCTCCTGTTACACCTTTCAAACCTTCCTACTCTCAGTTTCTCCTCCTGTTATACCTTTCAAACCTTTCCACTTTCAGTTTCTCTTCCTGTTACACATTTCAAACCTTTTCACTCTCAATTTCTCAGCCTATTAGATCTTTCAAACTTTTCTACTTTCAGTTTCTCTTCCTGTTACACCTTTCAAACCTTTTTACTCTCAGTTTCTCTCCTGTTACACCTTTCAAACCTTTCTACTCTCAGTTTCTTTTCCTGTTACATTTTTCAAACCTTTCTACTCTCAGTTTCTCTCCTGTTACACCTTTCAAACCTTTCTTCTCTCAACATCCATCTGAAAGGCTAAAATATGTGCTACAGATATGGGGCCGAGGGGACACTAAAGACACCCCTCAGGATTGCCTACAGTGCGCCAGTTCAGTACCAAGGGAGGTATTCAAGAATAACACATAGCGTAAGATACTATCTTTGTCAATGAGATATGTATATGTGTGTGTATTTATATAGCATGTTTATAATACATACATATACACTGGTCATTAGAAACCATCTGAAGACTACGTAGACCAGCAGTTCTTCACCTGCAGGGTTTGTTTTGGTATTTCTCAGGTCTCACAAAGGGTTCAGGCGAATATAATCTATTCCCAGATATTCTGGCATTTTGTAGAGGCTATGTGGTGTTTTCCAAAACTTATAATTAATCTCACCTCAACATTTGCAGATAGGTCACTGTTCTTGGCAACTTCAGCTCTCATTTTGTCAACCTCGCCAGTCAGACTCACTTTCTCTGCCGAAAGCTGTGAGAGGGAAAGTCCGACATTAGAAAGTGAAGAATGAGTTGTGAACATTTGTGCTTACTTGGGGAGTAAGCCTGCAAACTAGCTTGTTGTTGGTGTTGGAGGGTAAAAAAGATCTGTAGAAGATCCTAAAAAGGTCTGAAAAAGGTGTTTCGTGTTGAGTTAAAGATACAGGAATTTTAGGATGGGAGGTTTACGATTTATCTATTA
The DNA here is from genome assembly GCF_015104395.2 of Macrobrachium nipponense. Taxonomy (NCBI): domain Eukaryota; kingdom Metazoa; phylum Arthropoda; class Malacostraca; order Decapoda; family Palaemonidae; genus Macrobrachium; species Macrobrachium nipponense. The sequence goes on along the minus strand of NC_087210.1, from coordinate 1,734,353 downwards.
GAATAAAAATGTAAAAAATAAATAACATGAATATTAAACAGTACAGAAAAATGATTTCTAATAAAATAAAGCGTATCTAATTTAATTTTTCGTTGATGAAACAGGGCTCTATCTGACCACAGATTTTAGCACGTTTCAATTTACGTTAAAAGTTAGGAATATAATGTTTACAACTTCTGCGTGAGTGGGGAAAAAATCTTGCACGTGTCCCGAATTAGCTGGAGGTCGGATCACGCCTTGTTTTGCTGCAATATTTTATGTATTCTTTTTATAAAGGAAGAGTTTGGAGATACAAATCTGAACTGATTCATGACCTCGAAGAGGACAATAAAGTACTTACTTTATATAAGTCTAAAGTCAGACATCAGGATAATTATTCCTAGACTGAATACTTACTATATTTCTGTCTAAAATCACAATCATTCATTAGACTGAGTACTTAATTTATTTCTGTCTAAAATCAGACCTCAGAATAAATATTCATTAGACTGAGTACTTAATTTATTTCTTTAAAAGAACCTCAGTAAAATCAGACCTCAGAATAAATATTCATTAGACTGAGTACTTAATTTATTTCTGTCTAAAATCAGACCTCAGAATAAATACTCATTAGACTGAGTACTTACTTTATTTCTGTCTAAAATCAGACATCAGAATAAATATTCATCAGACTGAGTGCTTACTTTATTTCTGTCTAAAATCATACATCAGTATAATCATTCATTAGACTAAGTGCTTACTTTATTTCTGTCTAAAATCAGACAACATGATAATCATTCATAGACTGAGTACTTACTCTATTTCTGTCTAAAATCAGACAACATGATAATCATTCATAGACTGAGTACTTACTCTATTTCTGTCTAAAATCAGACATCAGGACAACCCTTCATAGACTGAATACTTACTCTACATCGGTCTAAAATCAGACCTCAGTGCAACCATTCACAGAATGAGTACTTACTCTATTTCTGCCTCAGAAATAAAGTAAATACCTACCGTTTTAATCTGCGATTCTAAGCCGCCAACCTCTGACTTCTTTTTCTCAAGCTCTTTGCCACAGTCCACCAGCTGAATCGATCTGCAAAACGAACACCAGCGTGAGAAGAGGTGAGAGAAAAAAAAGATTAGATTTAACCTTAAATAAAATAAAAACGACTGAGGCTAGAGGGTTGCAATTTGGTGTGTTTGATGATTGGAGGGTGTGTGATCAACGTACGAATTTGCAGCCCTCTAGACTAGGTAGTTTTTAGGATCTGAGGCCAGACAGAAAAACCTGAGGGAATCTTGCTGGAAAATCCGACAATACAGGCAGCTGGAATTTTGGTATGTTATAGGGTGCCAGAAACTGAGGCACTGACTGAAAATCTGGAAAAAAAAAACTGACTACACAATACTGCAAATGTTTGTGAACAAGACAGAATACACTGTATTATAATCTTCTTGAAATGAAAACCAAAAGAGCGCAGTATACTCTGTACTGTATGCATCTGCACTGTATGATGTATACTGTATCAACTCTGTAGGAAGAGGAAAACGTCAAATACACTTTTAACTTGTCTTCAACTAGTTATGTCCACTCATAACTTGTCTTTAATTAATATGTCCGTATTAACTTCTCCTTAATTAAATATGTCCACTTTTAACTTGTCTTTAATTAAATATGTCCATTTTTAACTTGTCTTTAATTAAATATGTCCATTTTTAACTTGAATTTAATTAAATATGTTAAATTTTAACTTGTCTTTACTTTGACATGTCCAATTTTAACTTGTCTTTAATTAAATATGTCCAATTCTAACTTGTCTTTAACTACTTATGTCCATTTTTAACTATTCTCTGATTAAATGTGTCCAATTTTAACTTGTCTTTAACTACTTATATCCACTTTTAACTTGTCTTTAACTACTTATATCCACTCATAACTTGATTTTTAACTACTTATGTCCATTTTTAATTATTCTCTGATTAAATGTGTCCAATTTTAACTTGTCTTTAACTACTTATATCCACTCATAACTTGATTTTTAACTACTTATGTCCACTTGTAACTTGTCTTCAACTACTTATGTCCACTTTTAACTTGTCTTTAACTACTTATATCCACTCGTAACTTTATTCTTAACTACGCATGTCCACTCGTAACTTGTCTTCAACTACTTATGTCCACTTTTAACCTGTCTTTAACTACTTATATCCACTCATAACTTGATTTTTAACTACTTATGTCCACTCGTAACTTAGTCTTCAACTACTTATGTCCACTTTTAACTTGTCTTTAACTACTTATGTATATCCACTTGTAACTTGATTTTAACTACTTATGTCCACTCGTAACTTGTCTTCAACTACTTATGTTCACTTTTAACAGTTACTAGTCTTTAATTAACCCTTAAACGCCGAAGCGGTAAAAATAAAAAACTCCCCCGAATTCCGAAGCCGGTTTTGAGTGAGCGCGGAAGCGGAAAAAATAATTTTTTCAAAAAATCACAGCGCGCTTAGTTTTGAAGATTAAGAGTTCATTTTTGGCACCTTTTTTTATCATTGCCTGAAGTTTATTATGCAATCATCAGAAATGAAAAATAATATCATTATCATATGTAAATAATGCGATATATGGTAGCGAAAAAAAAAATTAATACATAATTGTATTAAAATCACGCTGTGTAAAAAACGGTAAAAGCTAACGAGTTTCTTTTTTTTTCGTTGTATTGTACTCTAAATTGCAATCATTTTTATATATAATACATTGTAAAAAAATAAAAGCAACACCGGAAAAATATTATCACAAAATGATGTACGAATTCGTAACGTGCGGACGTAAAAAAATATTTTGTTCAAAAATTCACCGTAAATCTCAATATTGTTCTAGAGACTTCCAATTTGTTTCAAAATGAATACAAATGATTGAATATTACGATACTGTAAGAGTTTTAGCTTAAAATTTCGTTTTTTGACCATTTCGGTAGAGTCAAAGTTGACCGAACGTGGTTTTTTTTCTATTTATCGTCATTTATATGCAAATATTTCGAAAATGAGAAAAGCTACAACCTTCAAATATTTTTCCTTTTATTTTACATGAAATTGCGCACATTTTCATATATAAAACTCTATGAAATGCCTAATATGAAACGGAGCAAATTTCCGAGAATTCGATGTACGCAATTCGGAGATTTATGGCGGAGAATCCGCGCGCGGAGGGAAGGAAAGTTTTTTTCATAAATTCACCATAAATCGAAATATTGTGCTAGAGACTTCCAATTTGTTGCAAAATTAAGGTAAATGATTGAATATTACTAAAATATAAGAGTTTTAGCTTACAATTTGCGTTTCGACACCATTTCGGTAGAGTCAAAATTGACCGAAGGTTGAAAATTTGTCACTTATCATTTTTTATATGAAAATATTTCAAAACTGATAAAAGCTACAACCATGGGTTGTTTTTAGTTGTATTGTGCATGAAATTGCGCACATTTCCATATATAAAACTTTATGTAACGGCTAATTTTAAAATGGTGCAAACATTACCACAATCGCATGTATGATTTTTTTTGGAAGAGTTACCGCGCGGACGTAAGGAAAAAGTTTTTTCATAAATTCACCATAAATCGAAATACTGTGCTAGAGACTTCCATTTTGTTGCAAAATTAAGGTAAATAGTTGAATATTACTACAATATAGGCGTTTTAGCTTACAATTGCGTTTTTCGACCATTTCGGTAGAGTCAAAGTTGACCAAAGTTTGAAATTTTGGCACTTATCGTTATTTATATGGAAATATTTCAAAACTGATAAAAGTTACAATCATGACTATTTTTTTGTTGTATTTTAAATGAAATTGCGCACATTTTCATATATAATACTTCATGTAACGGATAATTTAAAACGGTGCAAAAATTATGTCAAAGTGACGAAATAATTTTTGAGATGTGTCACTGATACTTTTTAGTGCGATAAGAAAGAAATTCGCGCTTGCGCGCCTGCGTAACGATTGTAAACAAAACAACGCCTCTATTCCGTGAACTCCCAGCATCCCCCAAGGCGCGTGATTCAAAAGTTTTAGGCTGGTAGGCCTATAAGTATTTTTCCGCGAATTTTTAAAAAAAACTTTTTTGAGCCGACGTATGGTACGTCCATTCGGAAATCGGGGGAGATTTTGACTCGACGTTAATACGTCCATTCGGCGTTTAAGGGTTAAATATGTCAAATTTTAACTTGTCTTTAACTAGTACTTACATCTACTCGTAACTTGTCTTTAACTACTTATATCTACTCGTAGCTTATCTTTAAAAAAAACCCTAGACCCAACACTGAACTTGACCAGGACAAATTCACTGTCATCCAGCACTTAAAACAGTGAAAACAACCACAAGTAACGCCTGTAATAATAATAATAATAATAATAATAATAATAATAATAATAATAATAATAATAATAATACAGTGCGTCACGCGAGGTGCACTGAAGACACCACAATCCACTCGAACTCACTCACTTGTCTTCTAGAGCGGCGGCCGATATGTTCCGCTCTTGGTCTAAAGTGACCCTCATGTTCTTGTTCCTCGCCGCCAGGAGGACGATCCCAGTGACGAGGCAGACGACCACCAGCGTTGTTAAAGGCGATACCATCGTCCTCCTGTTAAGTAACGGTTAAAAATATAAGTAAATAAGTTTTTAATAAATGCCCACAAGCAATTTCGGCGCAAACGAGTTATCCGAATAGCCGCTACGGCGGAAAATCATTGGCACCGATGTGTAGTACTACAGAGAGCTCGATTGTACTGGGGAAGCATACGAGCATTTATCGCTTGTTTTCGTTGCAAGTAAACTGGGTTTTAAATGAAAAAATGATATAATAAAATTATTAAAATAATCTATAATTCATTGCTCACGAGAGAGAGAAAATGGCTAATCTGTCTAAAGAAATAATGGGTCTAGAGACAGATTTTTTTTTTTTTTTTTTTTTTTTTTACGTGTTTCAGCAAGACCACCGAGATAGAAGACCTGTTTGATCTGTTCGATATTACGTCATGACGTGATGACGTCGACCCTGGTAGTCCGAGACCGACTCTCCGGACTCCGATGCGAGTGACTGGCGACTCACTTCCGACTCTCGCTCTTCCATCCTTCCCGTACATCACTTGGACACGAGGTATTTTCGTGGTTCCATTGTTTTATTTGTGAACTGGAACATAAAACTTATATGGCATCGTGAGGTAGCAAGCCATGGGTACATCTAGTGTCCTTTTTTGGACGAACTTACCGTGGTAAGCAGATAAACTCGGCAATAAGTTCACTGCAACGGGTACTACCTATTTGACTTTTCTCTCTGGATGACTTTCGACTGCAATATAAATACAGTCTGCATTCTAGGTAGGAGTTGTGAGCAACAAGGTCAGGTACAATATAAAGAAAGACTGGTTTAGCTTACATTGAATTTTAGTAAGAATTCATGTCAACCAATGCTTAGCAGAGTCTAATAGGTATAGGCTAGCCTAAGTTAAAGAACTCCCAGTGTAGCCTAGCTAGTGGTTGGGAAATAGGCAGGTTTCCATTGACAATAGCCAAAGGCATGGGACAAACCTTTTGGGCCTAGATGGGTTAGGGTGAAAAAAAGTTGACTGGCATAGTATTCTAAGGGTTACAGGTTTAAAACGAGCCTACATTAGAAATTTCACTAACGTAACCTAACCTATCCCCATTGCATTACTAGATTTCAGTGCTCATATATATACGTAAAAGTATTAAAAGACCATCTTTCTTCTTCCACAGGTAAAACTAAAGTACAGATTAATGAAATGCCATACTTATGCCACAATGCCCTACGTACAGTTAAGCCTAACTGTACAGGACATGCATTTTTCATGTCACTGAAGTACGTCACTTAAGAGATCTCAAGATTCCTACAGAGGTTCCTGATACAAATATCATTAAGCAGATATTCAATAACTCCAGAGAGCTGATACTGCTGAATGTACTTCTAACACTGCAATATATATTGCTTCTCTAAACTAGTTATTTCATTTTCGGCAATAATTTTAGCTCTAGTTAATGACTGAATAAATTTTATTATTCATCAGAGATGGTAATATTGTGTTTTTGTTCTACCTATAGTTGTTCCCCACAAAGTTACTGTACCATCAGGAGAGTGTTTTTTCAAATTTCAAACAGGTCTGCCCAGCATCATAGCAAAAGGACTCAAATTTTCTTATGTACATTAAGAGTAAATGTAAATCATTACCACCCAATGACAAAATAGTGATACTGATGGTGGATGAAACTCACGTACTTAATACCACATTTTCATTATAAAGGCAAAAATATTGTTGGTTCAGCCTTTGGCTATAGTGAAGCTGCAACAGGTGTATTTTACTTTATGTTGAACAGGTAAAGTTAAGTTGCACAAATTCTCAATTAAAGCATTAAAGCTGATGTTTTGCCCTGCACGCATAAGAAGGTAATTATAGGCTTAGAAAAAATCATTTTTACAGTGGTTTGCATTGTAACATCATAATGTTATCATTTGGAAAGCAATGTCCTATTTTCCCAGCATTCCACAGCTGTCTAAAGTGTATCCTCACCCATTTCAGTGTAACAAATGCCCTTTTTCGTGTGTTTCAGTAAAATTGTTAAAATATATCGGGAATAATTGGCTCGGCCAGAAATTTATGAATAAAACAATGAAGTTACCTCAGTTTGATGTCAATAATTTGGAAAACGAAATTCATTATGCACCATTCAGCCCTTTGAAAAACTTCATGATATAGATGTTTACTCAATGAACATTCATATAAACTATCATTAAAAACATTATCTCCCTACACCTTTGAGAAACAAAATGTTAATTTAGTTTTACAAATATCCAATGAATTTATCGTTCAAGCTTTACTAACTATTTGAAAAAATCACACCCTTTTTATTCAGGATGAAAATGTCAAAATTTTACAATTGGTCGACAATCATGAATTTAAACGTTTAAATAGCGCCTCAGTGGCGTGGTTGGTATGGTGTTTGCGTCCCACCTCGGTGGTCGCGGGTTCGATTCTCGGCCATTCCATTGAGGAGGGAGAGAGGTGTATTTCTGGTGATATTAGTTCACTCCCGACGTGGTTCGGAAGTCACGTAAAGCCGTTGGTCCCGTTGCTGAATAACCACTGGTTCCATGCAACGTAAAAACACCATACAAACGAAAAACGTTTAAATGTCAAAAGGTAAATAATAGATAAGCTGCCCAATAAGTAATGAAGGTTATAGTACAGAAAAACAGAGAAATTAACAATAACTATTGTAGCCAAAGAGAAAGTTAGAAAATTTAAATACCAAATAATGACTGTATGTAAGAGAGAATTATTTCATTCACATATATATTTGAAAGAACCATGTTTTTTTGTGACATAAACCTATGCACTGCTGTTTATTCTTTGGTAGACTGTATTGTAGCTAAACAAGTTGTTTTGGTTCAGCATTTTATATTAATCTTATAACTTGTGTTTCGAGTAAGTATTATTTGGTGTACACTAATTAGTGTAGACGAGAAAAAAAGTACATTAATAACTGGCAGACCAAAAATTATAGATTTTGGCGAGGGTTTGTTTGCGTTTCTTTCGTCTGGCAGCGTAGTCAGTGCTCGCCGCTCGGACTACCCTTGCTTACGTTACAAAACATCGAACAGGCCTTCTATCTCGGTGGTCTTGGTTTCAGTGACGTAAACGTTAAAAGTATATTTTCTTTATTATTTCTAAAAGTATTATTACATATAACGCTGCAGACGTTATTCACAAATCTGGATTGAATCTTATTTAAACAGCCAAACAATTTATAAATAAAATATGACTCCTTGTCGTGTATTTACAAAGTGGAGCAGAGAGAGAGAGAGTGAGTCTGTTTTTCAGTGACTAGGCGGTTTCGTATTTTATTTAGTGTTAATTATTATTATATTATATCATATTATATTATATTATATTATATTATATTATATCTAAGCTACCCCACAGACTTTAATGGGATACGATTCATCACCTTATACTATGCATAGTTGCTCATATGATTTGCGTTTCACCGCCTCCAGTTTATCATCTCGGGTAAATATTGGCACTAGTATCAACGTTTTATTAAGGGTATAGGCCTAAAACGCCGAGTGAATTCGGATGTTGCAACGCTCGGAGGAGTATAGGCCTAAAATATGAAGGGATGTGGGGGTATTGCAATATTTGGGAGGGTAGGCCTAACTGAGTACGATCATGCATTGTATAATGCATAGGAGGGTATGTATATAGGCCTATGGCACCGACTGATTCAGACCCTAGCAACATTTGGGATAATAGACCTCCTTTACACCACTGAGAGTGATTTTGGGCGTCAATATGGAGGCTACAACATTAGCTCCTACCCTGTTTCCAAATCCTGAACTGGAACTAATTCCATCCAGTCAGTCATTAAGTTTCAAGACAGATGCGCACACACATACATGGTGTCCATAAAGTCCCAGTACCATTACGAGTATTTAATACTCGGAATGGTACTGGGACTTTGTGGACACCCTGTATCATGTATTTTTTTTTTTTTTTTATGTGTGTTTGTTTCTTATTAATGTTTCCATTGTTGCTACGTTCAGATGTTTACGTTTGGATGTTTGAATGTTTAAAATGACTTCTTAAGTTTGTTTTTTTAGGATCTTTAAAAAAACCGAAACTAAATAAGACTATACTACATTTACTGTAAATTTTTTTGAGTTGGTTGTCTCTCTCTCTCTCTCGAGGACGAAAGCCAGTCAGACACACGTGTCTGCTGTGTCGAAACCACACACCTGCCAAAATACATAATACACGTACACACACACCTATAACCACCCGCGCGCGCGCGATGTGCGTTTAGTCAAACACTTGTGTTAGTTCAAACGCCACGTATTAGAATTCGTCTGTTTTTTCTTGAGGTATCTGGAGTTTAGGCCAATAAGTTCACGATTTTGATTAACGAATGGATGGATGAGTCTCTCTCTCTCTCTTACACATTTTGACATATTACTGTAACGACCTCTCTCCCTCGCTCTCTCTCTCTCTCTCTCTCTCTCAGACAAATCTTGACAACACTAACGAAACACCTCTCTCTCTCTCTCTCTCTCTCTCTCTCATATTTTGACACATTATTGTAACGAAACAACACCTCTCTCTCTCTCTCTCTCTCTCTCTCTCTCTCTCTTTATAATTACCTGCTCGCTATGATCGCTAAGACGACTGCGATGACGAAGAACAGCAAGTGGATGAAGTCGGGCATCTGCGGTAAGATAGCCATGTTGTGGTTATTTCTGGTTATTTTTTTGTTATTCTTTTGTTATTTTTTGTTATTTTCTAGTTTTTGTTGTTTGGTCTGGTTATAGTTTGTTACGTTATTTTTTTGTGGTCATCTCTGGTAGTTTTTTCTGGTTATTTTCTGGTTATTTTTTGTTATTTTGTCGTTAGTTTTTGTTGTTTGGTCTGGTTATAGTTTGTTATGTTATTTTTTGTGGTTATCTCTGGTTGTTTCCTGGTTATTATTTGTTTTTATTTCTAGTTTTGGTTGCTTCGTCTGGTTATAGTTTGTTAGTTTTTTTGTGGTTTTCTCTGTTTTTTTTATTCTATTCTTTGTTGGTATTTCTAGCTATGCTTGTGGATATTTCTGGTTATCTTAGTTTTTACTTCATTTTTTTCGTTTGTTTTCCTGGTTTTTATTGTCCTTTCTGGTTATTTTTGTTTTTAACTTATTTTTGTGTTTTTCTGGTTATTCAGTTATCACTTCTGGCTGTTTTTGTTTTTATTTTTTTCTGGTTATTTTATTATTATTATTGGTTATTTTTGCGGATATTTAAGACAATGTTTGTAGTAATATCTGGTAATTTTTGTGGTTATTCCTGGATATTCATTTACTATATTTTTATGGGTATATCTGGATATTTTTTGTCTGTATTTCTGGCTATTTTTTTAGTTATCATTTATCTATGATTATTATTTATGGCTATCGTTTGTGGTTATTTGTGGCCATTTTCTTGCTTTTTGTCATTTTTGTGGTTATTTAAGGATATTTATATTTTCGCGTATTTTTGTGGCGATTTTTGTCTATCTCTTGTTGTTATATATGGTTATTTTGTGTTTATTCGTGGATAATTTCTGTGACTGTTTTCTATGGGTATTTCTGGTTATTTTTCGCTATATTTTGCGTTTATGTTTTCTGATTATCTGCGGTTATTTTTTTTGGTTATTTATGCTTGCTTTTGTATTTATTAGTGGCTCATTCATGTGAAGGTTTTCTGTGGTTATTTCTGGTTAAGTTTTTCTTCTTGTTATTTCTGCTTATTTTTACTCAACATTATTTTTGCATGAAGGGTTTACTGACCTATTTTTCTATTTGATATGACTTATAGTCTTATAAAAATGTTAAAAATTACGTAACTATTTAAGTGTCGCTTAAATTGTATTCATATATTTGCAGGAAAAAGGTCGAACTTCTCATATTATTATTATTATTATTATTATTATTATTATTATTATTATTATTATTATTATTATTATTATTTATTATTGTTAAAAACAAGTCTCCCTACTGAAAATCTTGTGCCACTGAAATCCTAAAGTTCAAGCAAAAATCCGATGCATTACTGACACTAAACTAAAAAGTTAAATGAAATTTCACTGAAAAAAACAACAAAAACTCGTTTCACTGAACTGAACCAACAAAAAAACTAAAATAAACACGTTTCACTGAACTGAACCAACAAAGAACTAAAATAAACATGTTTCACTGAACTGAACCAACAAAAAAAATTAAAATAAACACGTTTCACTGAACTGAACCAACAAAGAACTAAAATAAACATGTTTCACTGAACTGAACCAACAAAAAAACTAAAATAAACACGTTTCACTGAACTGAACCAACAAAGAACTAAAATAAACATGTTTCACTGACACCCAACAAAAAAACTAAAATAAACACGTTTCACTAAACTGAACCAACAAAGGACTAAAATAAACACGTTTCACTTAACTGAACCAACAAAAAAAACTAAAATAAACATGTTTCTGAACTGAACCAACAAAAAAAAAAAAAACTAAAATAAACACGTTTCACTGAACTGAACCAACAAAAAACTAAAATAAACACGTTTCACTGAACTGAACCAACAAAACAACAAAACTAAAATAACACCGTTTCATGAATGAACCAACAAAAAAAAAACTAAAATAAACACGTTTCACTGAACTGAACCAACAAAAAACTAAAATAAACACGTTTCACTGAACTGAACCAACAAAGAACTAAAATAAACATGTTTCACTGACACACCAACCAAAAAAAACTAAAATGAAACACGTTGCACTAAACTGAACCAAACAAAGGACTAAAATCAAAACACGCTTCACTTATATGAACCAACAAAAAAACAAAATAAACCATGTTTTGAACTGGACACCAAACAAAAAAAAAAAAAAACTAAAATAAAACGTTTCACGAACTGAACCAAAAAGAACTAAATAAAACCCACGTTTCACTGACACGAACCAACAAAACAAAACTTAAAAAAATAAACACGTTTCACTGAACTGAACCAACAAAAAAACTATCACTGAACTGAACCAACAAAAAAACTATCACTGAACTGAACCAACAAAAAAACTATCACTGAACTGAACCAACAAAAAAAACTAACATAAAAAAGTTTCACTGACACTAAACAACAAAAAAACTAACTATAAACATGTTTCACTGAACTGAACCAACAAAAAAACTAAAAATAACCTGTTTCACTGAATACCGAAAACCAACAAAGGACTAAAATAAAACATGTTTCACTGAACTGAACAACAAAAAAACTAAAATAAAACCGTTTCACTGACACTGAACCACAAAAAAACTAAATAAAAACGTTTCACTGAACTGAAAAACCACAAAAAAAACTAAAATAAACACGTTTCACTGAACTGAACCAACAAAAAAACTGACAATAAACACGTTTCACTGAAACCGAACCAACAAAGACATAAACATGTTCACGAACTGAACCAACAAAAAAACTAAAAAAACACGTTTCACTGAAAACAAAAAAACTAAAATAAACACGTTTCACTGAACTGAACCAACAAAAAACTCACAAAAACTCGTTTCACTGAACTGAACCAACAAAGAACTAACAAAAACACATTTCACTGAACTGAACCAACAAAAAAACTAACAAAATCATTTTTCACTGAACTGAACCAACAAATAAACTAACACTGAACTGAACCAACAAAAAAACTAACACTGAACTGAACCAACAAAAAAACTAACACTGAACTGAACCAACAAAAAAACTAACAAAATCATTTTTCACTGAATTGAACCAACAAATAACTAACACTGAACTGAACCAACAAATAACTAACACTGAACTGAACCAACAAAAAAACTAACACTGAACTGAATCAACAAAAAAAACTAACAAAATCATTTTTCACTGAATTGAACCAACAAATAACTAACACTGAACTGAACCAACAAAAAAACTAACACTGAATTGAACCAACAAAAAACTAACAAAATCATTTTTCACTGAACTGAACCAACAAATAACTAACACTGAACTGAACCAACTGAAAAACTAACACTGAAATGAACCAACAAAGAAAACTAACAAAAACATGTTTCACTGAACTGAACCAAAAAAATCTAATAAAAACACGTTTCACTGAAGTGAACCAACAAAAAAACTAACCAAAACCAGTTTCAATGAACTGAACCAACAAAATACCAACAAAAATACGTTTCACTGAACTGAACAAACAATAAACTAAAAGACACACTTTTCACTAAACTGAACACCCCAACTCCCACCCCCAAAAAAAAAATTTACTTACGGCTTCATTAAAGAAGAGTTCAGATTATCAAAAGTGACTTCACCTGACAATGCCACCGGCGAGAGGACTGCTAAGGAACACGTAGACCAAAACCTCTGTCTGTGTATATGCTGATCAAACACCTGCGAGCGTTCAGCCTGAACACTTGTTCTAAGCTCTGGCTATGATGAAATATATATGTATATGATATATATATGATATATATGTATATATAAATATATACATATCACATATATATATATATATATATATAATAATAATACATACATATATATATATATAATCTATATATATATATATATATATATATAGATATATATATATATATATATATATATATATAATAAATTATATTATAATAATAGCTATATATCTATAATATATTTATAATATTATAATAAAATATACACACATATATGTATATATACATACGTGTATCTATATAAAGATATATTTAGATATACATATGGAAATATGCATATATTTGTATATATTTGTATCTATATATATAAACAAGTATGAATTTCAATCCCCCTCCTATAGATTATCAAGACTGAAATAGTACCTCTTCGAGTCGGCTATTAAATTACGTATTCAGTAATTAAGATCCAAATGAATTTGACACACGTCAAGAGACTATCAAGGTTCATCAATAATTCCACTGACACGAACTTGACGGAACTGATTCGTGGCAGGTGAATGAATACATTTGCATAAACTAATTTAGCCCTTTTCGATTCAGTCCAGAACCGTTTTCTTTTTCCCCATAGTGGCTGAAAGTACGACCGATTCGCCTGCGGAATCTCGGGTCCTTGTTTGTTCACCATGCTCATAAGTTAGGTTAGGTTGGGTTGGGTTAGGTAAGGTTAGTTCCAAGGATAAGTTCTATGGTTAGTCTAAAAAAACACTTGCTAAGAGAGATGTTTTCCTCTTGTCTCGGGTCCTAGTTTGTTCGCCATGTTCCTAGGTTAGGTTAGGTTAGGTTTGGGTTAGGTTAGGTTAGTTCCAAGTATGAGTTCTGTGGTCAGTCCCAAAAAATACATTTGCTAAGAGAAATGTTTACCTTTGCTCTCCTACGTTATCGATACCAATACTTCTGTCATCATTCATGCTTTCTTCATGAAAACAAGGCACAATCCAATCTCCTAGTTACTCGGGATGTGCACGAAATTCTACATTCAAACAGCGCGTTATTTCACCCAACAAGAATTAAAATGAATATGCTATATTTTATTAAAAATAATTGTTCTGTACTGTTTAACATGCGCAATATTTATTTTTTACATTTTCATTCTAATAAATAAATCATAAATATTATATCCTAAAATTCCTGTATCTGTAACTCAACGCAAAACACCTTTTTCAGACCTTTGTAGGCTCTTCCATAGACCTTTCCTAATCCCCAATAAGAAGAAGAAGAACAAAAAAGTAATCTGTAGGCTTACTCCCTAAGTAAGAGATAAAAATGCCAACACATGCTTTTTCTGGGGTGCCAAGTAATGCTATGCTCTCAAAAAGTTTGTAGCCACCTCAATGAAAATTTTGTTTTCTTTTTAACCCAATTCTTTCGAGTCTTTCCCTAGTCCGGATGTACCTTACACATCTTGACCAGCTACTTAATCACACTTTCACCTCTGTATCACAGGTTCTTGTCTTTTTCCATTTTTTCAAAAGTGTTTGAGAAACAAGCATATATATATTTATGTGTGTGTGTGTGTGTATTTATCAACCAGTTTTATTAAAAATAATATAACTCATCACATTCGTATCAATAGCCACTACTCAAACATTGATGTTATTGCATTTCTGTATAATCAAACATTCCCAAAATACAGCCACAGAAATCTTAAATAAATAAAAAAAAACACCTTTTTTTACTTTACACGAGAAAATAAAACTCTACTTTATACAATCTTCAACAACCTTCAGCTAATTGTAATTACACCGAACATCTCGTTTATCGTTTTACTTTTACAAAGGGTGAATGAACCTTTTGACAGATGGCCTACTATCGCTACAAATATTATATATCTAGCATTCTCAACTACTGACGCCCTATAGTAGCGGTAGTAGTATATACCTATCTAACCCTGACACGAGTCTACGAGTCTACGAATTAGCAAGCTAGTGATTTCTTACTCACCCAAACACCTTCTGGCACTGATGAAGATGGCCCGACGACTGAGAATTCAAACCACTCGCTAAAGAGAGAGAGATATAGGCCGCAGATATGTGTAAAAATTGACAGAAAGTATAGTGTGTGTTCCCATAACACAAGTGTTGCTATCCTCGACCACCTGCACCAATATGTGAATGATTATGTCTCTGCTCGTTTCTCCTGTTGGCAGTTGATTGAATTACGAAAATATATCTCCAAGACACCAACCAGTGGCGGATCTAGAAATGTTTCTGTTGGGGGAACACTTAGGCCTATCACGTATGTACGTGATATTTACGCAATGTCTCAGTAAAGACGGAAGTGCTTGGATTTCTGCCCATCATTTTCCTGTGGCATTCGCTTATTTAATGAAGTCACGTGCATTTACTGTGATTTTTAAGCATATATATATACACACACACATACATACATACATATATATATATATATATATATATATATATATATATATATATATATATATATGTGTGTGTGTGTGTGTGTATACACAGTTATACCTGTTATTGTTGAAATATTCATTTACTAACCAAAACTCTTCAACTATTTTCGATCAGTTGAACAAAAATCAAGGTTCTGTTGTTCATATCCATTTTGGAGGGGGAGGGAGGTGGGTGGGTACGTGACCAGCTATGTCCCCACCCACCCCCTACCCACCCCAAACCCCCACCAGAACCCGCCACCGACATGAACTTAACATTGTGTAACTTGTTTTCCTGTACGAAGACAAATGGTTCAAATTGCGCATCGTTAGATCTTTCTTTCCTTTTTTTTTTTTTTTTTTTTTTTTGACGCTTCAAAATGAGTCGGTCATCAACCTTGTGTTTTGGCCACACCTGGACAAACCTGAGTTCGTATCTTCTTCAACACGATAGTCGATAACCTGCTGTTATATATGATTGTTAAAAAAGGATTGCTGCATCAGCTCCATCAATTTTGTATAGTGTCTCCTTTATTTTCCTTGTCAAGGATTTCGCAGTGTTGCTAAAACTGGCAAGCAACGCGCCAAAGGGGATCGTCAAATCCGGTAGATTCATATTGGATTATATATCTATTACTGCTACTATTACAAGTTGTTCGCTATCTCTCTCTCTCTCTCTCTCTCTCTCTCTTCTCTCTCTCTTCTTTATATCACTGCCCACCAACAGCACATCGTGCGAGAGGACATCGTAAAAAAACACGGAGATAATGGGAAGAGCCCCCGATCAGTGACGCCTACGCCTCCTTGAGGCGTTATTCATCCTAGATCAAAAACCCCTTCTATATACGACACAGGATCCCTTCCTGCTGCCCAAACAACAACCGTCCCCCCCCCCCCACCCCACTCCAGGGGATAACACTAGAACACTAGCGCCTAGGACGGGACCAACATTGGAGAGGATGGCAGTAATACCAGGAGTGACGTCACCACGATCGCAGCCAATGAAAAGTCATTTAAATATCGCCCGGGTCCTGCAGGAGCATCGGTGAGCGCCCGCACGACAATGATATAAAGAGAAGGACTCGCCACCAAGATCCTACGGGCTGCTCTTGAGCAAGAGCCCTTGCTGACATAGGGTCAGCTCAATTAAAAACAACAATAACCACCAAGATTCAGTGCTCCAGCAACCAACGCTGTGATAATGCCTGGCAGATTTGGGCGAAACGTCGCTTCAAGAGAGAGAGAGAGCGAACAACTTGTAATAGTAGCAGTAATAAATATAATTCAATATGACTATCGGATTTGACGATCCCCTTTGGCACGTTGCTTGCCAGTTTTAGCAACACTGAGAAATCCTTGACAATGAAAATAGACAAGACTCTATACAAAATCAATGGAGCAGATGCAGCAGTCCTTTTTAACAAAACTTATTTCAAAGAGGGTAAAGAAGGTCTACTCCCAAGATATTATTGTTATTAGAGATTTTATATTCCCTTACCTACGAGGACATTTGCCACTGATACGAGGCGACGTGAGAGAGAATATATATATATATATATATATATATATATATATATATATAAAAAAAAAAATATATATATATATATATTAGGTATATATATATACATATATATATATATATACACACACACACACACACACACACATATATATATATATATACAGGAGGTTGGTTGGGGCATCTGGAACGCCGTAGATTTAAAATGAATAGGATGGAGAAAAGCCAGCGTAACATCATACATGTATTTTCCAAATTTTCGAGACTTTGGGTCTCATCATCAGGGCTGTAAAACATACAAAACATACAAATTAAAAAAAGACTCAGTATTAATATAATATTAATAAAAATGGAAGTACATAAAAGTTAAATATAATAATTTAAAAAAAATGAACTAAAAAAAATAAAAAAAAATAAAAAATTAAAAAGTGAAGAATTCTTAAAAGTTAGTACCTATCTCTATGGAGTTAAAAAACTGAGTGACGTTGTCTGGTTTGGAAAGAAGAACGTCAACTATGCTATATATAGGACTGTGGAAGAAGTCTGACCATTTAATGGGGCACAAGCTGTTTGATTGTTAATGACTCCAAAACAGAGAGAGAATAGTCGTTGGGCGCTTGGGTGACAATACGAAAATCCTTATATGAAAATGATGTTTTACATTTATTACAATGTTCTCGTATGTTAGAAAATTCTTTCGTTTTCAAAGTACATCCCGTACGGTGACTGACTCCGAGATGAGAGTCGATTCTGACTTTGAGCAATCTTTTGGTGGCTCCCACGTATTTCCCGATCTTACATTTCGGGCAAGTAAAGCAATATACCACCAAAGACCGCATCAAAGCCGGAAGTTTATCTTTGTGGGAGAACAAAGAACCCAGAGTTTTAGGATTTTTTGCTATCAACTTGAGATTCACAGCCGGAAAAGTTTCCTGAATGACTTTTTGTATTTGCACCTTAAATGTGTTGGACTGAATGAAAGGTATCGATGCATATATTAATAATTTAGGCACGTTCGGTACAAGTTGACGTGGCTGAAATTTATCATGTAAAAAAGTTATTGACATCAAGAATAAGGCTGGAGGATACGAATTATTTTTAAAAAACTGAAGTAAAAATTGTATTTCACTATGGAAGTTATGCCAGCTGGAAGACAACGTATAAGCACGATGCAATAGCGTGGAAATACTATTTAATTTAAATGTTATGGAACAACTGCTATAAAAGTTAGTACCTTGACCTGTGAACGTCGTTTTTCTAAAGACGCTCGTATTAAAACCATGTTCTGTCCTAGTAATTAAAACATCTAAAAAAGCAAGTTGGTTGTCGTGTTCATGTTCGATTGAGAAATTTATATTAGGATGTAGGCCATTGATATATTCCAAGAAAGCTTCAGCTGCTTCTCGGGACCTAAATAGAGCAATAGTGTCATCCACATATCGCTTATAAAAGAGAGGGCGATATGATAAGGGACAACCATCCAGCATTTGTTCCTCAAAAGAGCACATAAAGGCATTAGCCATAACTGGGCCAAGTGGCGACCCCATTGAAACACCATCGACTTGTTTAAAAACTTTCTTGTTAAAAATAAAGTGAGTGTCCTGCACTGCAATTTCAAGAAGTTTCTTAAAATTATCCTTATTAATAAGGATAATTTTAATAAGGATAATTTTAAGAAACTTCTTGAAATTGCAGTGCAGGACACTCACTTTATTTTTAACAAGAAAGTTTTTAAACAAGTCGATGGTGTTTCAATGGGGTCGCCACTTGGCCCAGTTATGGCTAATGCCTTTATGTGCTCTTTTGAG
Organism: Macrobrachium nipponense; assembly: GCF_015104395.2. Lineage (NCBI taxonomy): Eukaryota > Metazoa > Arthropoda > Malacostraca > Decapoda > Palaemonidae > Macrobrachium > Macrobrachium nipponense. Next base: position 1,715,560 of record NC_087210.1, on the reverse strand, counting down.
GAACAAATGCTGGATGGGTTGTCCCTTATCATATCGCCCTCTTTTCTATAACGATATGTGGATGACACTATTGCTCTATTTAGGTCCGAGAAGCAGCTGAAGCTTTCTTGGAATATATCAATGGCCTACATCCTAATATAAATTTCTCAATCGAACATGAACACGACAACCAACTTGCTTTTTTAGATGTTTTAATTACTAGGACAGAACATGGTTTTAATACGAGCGTCTTTAGAAAAACGACGTTCACAGGTCAAGGTACTAACTTTTATAGCAGTTGTTCCATAACATTTAAATTAAATAGTATTTCCACGCTATTGCATCGTGCTTATACGTTGTCTTCCAGCTGGCATAACTTCCATAGTGAAATACAATTTTTACTTCAGTTTTTTTAAAAATAATTCTTATCCTCCAGCCTTATTCTTGAAATATGTCAATAACTTTTTACATGATAAATTTCAGCCACGTCACTTGTACCGAACGTGCCTAAATTATTAATATATGCATCGATACCTTTCATTCAGTCCAACACATTTAAGGTGCAAATACAAAAAGTCATTCAGGAAACTTTTCCGGCTGTGAATCTTAAGTTGATAGCAAAAAATCCTAAAACTCTGGGTTCTTTGTTCTCCCACAAAGATAAACTTCCGGCTTTGATGCGGTCTTTGGTGGTATATTGCTTTACTTGCCCGAAATGTAAGATCGGGAAATACGTGGGAGCCACCAAAAGATTGCTCAAAGTCAGAATCGACTCTCATCTCGGAGTCAGTCACCGTACGGGATGTACTTTGAGAACGAAAGAATTTTCTAACATACGAGAACATTGTAATAAATGTAAAACATCATTTTCATATAAGGATTTTCGTATTGTCACCCAAGCGCCCAACGACTATTCTCTCTCTGTTTTGGAGTCATTAACAATCAAACAGCTTGTGCCCCCATTAAATGGTCAGACTTCTTCCACAGTCCTATATATAGCATAGTTGACGTTCTTCTTTCCAAACCAGACAACGTCACTCAGTTTTTTAACTCCATAGAGATAGGTACTAACTTTTAAGAATTCTTCACTTTTTAATTTTTTTTTTTTTTTAATTTTTTTTAGTTCATTTTTTTTTAAATTATTATATTTAACTTTTATGTACTTCCATTTTTATTAATATTAATATTAATACTGAGTCTTTTTTTAATTTGTATGTTTTGTATGTTTTACAGCCTGATGATGAGACCCAAAGTCTCGAAAATTTGGAAAATACATGTATGATGTTACGCTGGCTTTTCTCCATCCTATTCATTTTATATATATATATATATATATATATATATATATATATATATATATATATATATATATATATATATAATAAAATACCGAAAACCAGTAAAAACCAAATGAAAGATAAATATATCTCACACAACGATTAACGCAACGAATTGAACTTGAAAGAAATATATATATATATATATATATATATATATATATATATATATATATATATATATATATATATATATATATATATATATATATAATACCGAAACCAGTAAAAACCAACTGAAAGAGAAATATATCTCACACAACGATTAACGTAACGAATTGAACTTGAAAGAAACTCGGTAGGTATTAACTGCAAGTTTTTCGTGGAGTTCCTAAGGCAACCCAGTCCATTCTTTTGACTGTACCTCCGTTCATATTCTCTTACATCCATCTTAGTTTCCTCTCTCTCTCCTGAAGGTTGTCTTTGCGTTACTGGGACGTTTTTCATTAGTGATATCCTTAAAATCTGTGACGTCAGCTAACCGTATTGGACCAGACCTCCTCATCTGACAAGTGTTACTCCGTCGAGGTACAAATAGCGTTAATTACGACCTAATTAAAGGTTATTAATACCCCGCTAAGGGTAATTACACGGCACTGAGCATCGTCCATTTTATTATGAAAGGTACTAACTGACCATTTTTCAGTTGTCTATAAAAGAAAACTATCGAGATGGCTTTGTCTGTCTAGCCTTACATTTTGAAAACTACGTAGGCTAGAGGGCTGCAAATTGGTACGTTGATCAGCCACCCCCTCTAGCCTCGGTAGGTTTTATTTTGATCTAAGGTTAAATTTAAGCTATGGTCGTGCGTCTGGCAACGAGATAGGACAGAGTACCACCGGGCACTGGTTAAAGTTAAGGTTTAATGTGCTGTAGCTCATACAGATATATATATATATATATATATATATATATATATATATATATATATATATACACATGTATATGTAGCTATTTATATAAACAATTACCTGATTTTGTTTTACCATTATTTCATGGCAGCTTCAGTCTTTCCAATATTACGAAAGAGAACACACATGTGAGTTTATATACAGGAGAAAGTTACAGTCAGTCAGGTGTCTGTGTGTCTGTGTGTGTGTTTGTATGTGTACGTATTTGTGTATGTGTTTGTGTCTACCAAGAGCTTTATCATAACACGGTAGACATCTTTGCTAATCTGTTCTTCGGAAGGTTAGAAGATTCTTAAAGAATTTCTGTTATTTATCTCTTAAAATAACACCTTGGCAACACCCCCTACTCCCCCAAAAACAATTACATTTGCTTTGTTTGTGCTTTTACGAACTTGACAACCAAGAACAAACAAAGTAGTTGAGGAAGAGGGGTACGAATGAACGTTAAAGTTAAACTACGTATATACTAGGGGTAACACGTGTCTTAATGGCAACAAGAATATCGTTGCCAGCTGTGTATATTCGTTAAAGTTTAAATATCGTGTTGTAGAACCATCTTTATTAAAATCACGATTTATCAATAATATCAAAATAGATTTAACAAAGGCAACTAATGATGATATTGATGAAATAATGATGATAGTCAGGCATCATCGTACATCTGGCAACATGAAAGGGTTAAGTTTTAATGGTTCCTTGTAGACGTACCTTCATTAAAATCACGATTTATTCATAATAAAAGAAGGAAAATGGATTTAACAAAAGCCACTGATGACGATGTTGATGAAGTATTGCTAGTTAGTAAGTCCCACCTGAAAAAATAAACGGAAAACCATAAAAAGAAAAAAAAATGGTTAAGTCCGAACACCTGTTGTCGTTTCAGATGTCCGCCACCAGATCTCGCTCGAAACATCATTTGCTATTTTTTCTGTTTATGCCACAATTGTGAACTTTCCGGCTCCTCACTTACTACTAGTCTACGGTGAGCACCGTGTCTGGCGAAGTGCAGTAGTGCCTGACGGTTTAAGAAGTCCCTCCTTCCTAGAAAAAAAAGGTCTGTTTTTAAGTCTTTGTCAATGAGGTGCTCTAGGCCTATGATAGTGACGGATCCATTGTATAACAGAGATTAGGGCTAAATATTGAACTAATTCACAGTTACTTAGCTGTAGGAATATATAAATCTATAGATAAAACTGTAGGGAGACATTTTGCACAGCTATATTTACAGATAGACCTATATACAGTGAGCTTTATGGAAATCTATAAAAAAAAAAATTCCTAAAAAACTCAACTCTCTGTAACTGTACTTGTGTCTCCATTAAGACACGTGTTACCCCTAGTATATACGTAGTTTAATGACGTTATTATCCTTAGGGACTCGACGTATACATTACAATGACTGTAAGCCATCAGGCGTCTCTGTTTAATTCGCGCCCCTGCCTACGTCAATAAGTTAGTTTAGCGACTATACTATGTTTTTTTCCATCTGTCCATCCGCTTGTGGTGTTTGCGCATGGTAACACTGCGTCCCGGGCTTTGAATAATATCCTATTTCGAATCTTAACGAAGTAATTCGCATACAGTAAATTATTAAAACACTTTTCAGTTGCAAACGTACACCCAGATATTCTTTTATTTACCTAAAACTTACACAAAGCGTAACTATTTACAGCCTGGGACGCAGTGTTACCATGCAAAAACACCACAGGCGGATGGACAGATAAAAAAACAAACAAAAACAGAGCATAGTAACGACCGTAACGCGACCGAAGTCGGTAGGAACCATTTAAAAATTCGAACGTAAACAGAATATGTACGCCAAAGAGAGAGAGAGAGAGAGAGAGATAGCGCACGTAAGCATCGTACCAAGCCGGTTCAACCCACGTCGTAAAAGCAGCTGTTGCACACGGTACGGTGTACCGTGACACCTGCTATATAGCTTTCAGCAACTCCCCACGAGGACTCGTAGAAAGCACTCGTCTATAGAGGTTTATTTCTCTCTATAAAATATTAATAAATCTATTGGCAATTGATAAGTATTTTGTTAAGTATGCAACACCCAAGACTCAAATACTTACGAAATTTATAATTCTTGAACACTTTAATAAGTAATTTTATCATCCAAGATTTATTAAAAAGTATAGAATATCCTACTCTGAAGATATTGAAATCTTACGCGAAGAGGCCGTAGATTTATTTATTTATTTATTTATTTATTTATTATCTATTTATTTAATTATTTATTTGTTTGTTTATTTATTTATTTATTTATTTATTTATTTATTTATTTATTTATTTATTTATTTATTTATTTATTTTTAAATTAGTAACTTATTCTGCAGCCAAAGGATTCAGCCCAGTTAAATGATATCTTTGAAATCACCAGAATTGTGACATATAGTGTCCTTGGAACCAATTGAAGAGTGTCCCTGAAACCATTCAAAATAGTGTCGCTGGAACCAATTGATTAGTGTCCCCGGAACCAGTTGAGTAGTGTATCTGGAACCATTTAACATAGTGTCTCCGAAACCATTTAAAATAGTGTCCTTGGAACCAGTTAAATAGTGTTCCTGGAACCAGTTAAATAGTGTTCATGGAACCAGTTAAATAGTGTCCCTGGAACCAATTGAATAGTGTCCCTGGAACCATTTAAAATAGTGTCCCTGGAACCAGTTCAACACCTTAACCCAATTAGATAGTGTCCCTGAAAACCAGCAAAATAGGGTAACCCCCTTCCATTTTACACGGCACACCTTTCAAACATTTACTGCCAGCGCTGAATGACCTCATAGGTCCCAATGCTTGGTCTCTGGACTAAATCCTATATGAAATTCAAATCAATAATCTACCGACAGATGCCATCCTCGCCACTCTTGGTCATGTCCAGCCTGGCGGCCGTCGTGACCATCGGGTACATGAGCCTGAACCATTACGCCTTGCGGCAGGATGCCAAGGACGTCGCCATCCTGACGGAGAGGAACGTCAAGAGTCTGTAAGTAGAATCATTGTTCTCAGGTCTTAAAATCCACTGAGGTTAGAGGGCTGCAAACTAGTATGTTGATCGTCCAGCCTTCAGTCATCAAACGTACCAAATTGCAGCCTTCTAGCCTCAGTAGTTTTTATTATATTTAACGTTAAAATTAACTATAATCATGCGTCTGGCAACACTATAGGACAGGGCACCACCTCGGCTCATACAGCACTGTAACCATCTCTGGAAGCTTAAGAATTTCAAGTCAGTGGCCTCTTTCGTGGTGGGCTTTTTTCACAAAAAAAGGGGTTCGTCTTCTATATGATAATGATCATAATGTCTTCTGTAAAGCAGTTCTAAAATGGATACTTATCTTAGTTATAATGATGATAATAATAATAATAATAAGTGTCTCCTGTAACCAATATCTAAATCAATAGAATGTTCTCCTAGTTACCATCTCTCTCTCTCTCTCTCTCTCTCTCTCTCTCTGTTGTTTATGATTAAGCTGACCTTGTGTCAGCACGGGCTCTTGCTCACAGAGCAGCCCGTAATTCTCTCTCTCTCTCTCTCTCTCGGAAACTGGAAAAGTTTCCAGAAATAGTTAATAAACTAAATCAGTTTCTTCTTCTTCTTCCAGAAATAAATCTATGGCAGACTGCGTCCAAAATAGAGAAACGAAAGACGGGTTGATTAGGAAACTCGAGACCTACGTGAACCAGGTATGTGTCCTTTTGTCCCCACTTTTTTCTGTCCGCCCTCAGATATTAAAACGTAGTCAGGCTAGAGGGCTGCAAATTGGTATGTTGATCATCCACCTTTCAGTCATCAAGCATACCAAATTGCAGCCCTCTAGCCTCAGTAGATTTTACTTTATTTAAGGTTTCCGTCCGCCCTCAGATCTTAAAAAAACTCCCGAGGCTAGAGGGCTGCAAATTGGTATGTTGATCATCCACCTTCCAATCATCAAGCATACTAAATTGCAGCCCTCTAGCTTCAGTAGTTTTTATCTTATTTAAGGGTAAAGTTAGCCTTGATAGTGCTTCTGGCCACCACCAAGGCCGCCTGAGAGTTTCATGGGGCGCGACTCACTGACCATCATACCGAGACCACCAAAAGATAGATCTATCTTTGGTGGCCTTAAGTATAGTGCATTCAGTGGGCCTCATGCGTTGCACTGTAGGTACTACTCATCTTCTACCAATTGTTTTAACATTATTCTCAGACCAGAATTACCTCGTAAGTCACAGCAGTTGGCCCTAGGCCTAAATCTCTTATATATTCCAATTCCCGCTAATTCCAATAACATTCCCGTCTTGTTGGAAGTGAATAGTACGTTTTTTTGTTTTTTTGCATTAAAATATTTTTTTATCAGTAATTTCCAATGTCCTTATTGTCAATTATAATTATTATAGAATTTATAGAATAAATTTTGTCATTAATAATTTCCAATTTCCTTCTTATCAACTATAATTATGATAGAGTTTATAGAATAATTTTGTCATTAATAATTTCCAGTTTCCTTATTATCAATTATAAATATCATAGAATTTATAAAATAATTTTTGTCATTAATAATTTCCAATTTACTTATTATCAATCATAATCATTATAGACTTTATAGAATAAATTTGTCGTTAATAATTTCCAATTTCCTTCTTATCAATTATAATCATTATAGAATTCATAGAATTTATAATAAACTACAAAACTTAGAATTACTTTCACTGTCAAATGGATTTGGATACAATCATACGAATTTTGGTTTTTTGCAATTTTAAATTTTTTGACGTTAATAATTTCCAATTTCCTTATAATCAATTATGATATTGTAATTATCATAGAATGTATAATAAACTACAAAACTTAGACTTAATTGTCATAGCAGTTGCTACACTTAACGCTATTATATAACATAGATTTTGGTGTTTAAGAAAAATGTTTTCTTTTTACAAAATGTCAAAAAAACGTCCTTAACCTCCTCCTCCTCCTCCTTCTTCTTCTTCTTCCAGGTCAACAAAGAGAAGACAGATCTAGAAGCCGCTGCCAAGGCCAAAGAAGACGCTATAGCGGTATGCGTTTTTTAACTTCCATGTTGTTATTATAATTATAATTATTATCATTATTTTAATATGTTCCAGTATGGTCTCTTTGCTAAACAACCATTTTTACCCCTTCAATAATCCTTTATCATCACTTTAAGTTTCTTATTTCGTTCGTTATTCAACTGCTTAATGCTCAATTTAGCTTCGTTTCTTAAAAAAAATACCTAAGCTAGATTTCTACAAATTGCTACGCTGATCGTCCACCCTCCAATCATCAAACGCACCAAATTGCAACCCTCAATCCCCACAGCAGTTTATGTTTTCGTTCAAAGTTAAATCTAGCCCTGATCGTGCGTCTGGCAACGATATAGGACACGCCACCACCGAGCGGTGGTTAAAGTGCCACCGGCCGTGTGCTTGTACGGCATTATTACGCTGAGAGAGAGATATTTTTATATATTTCCGGTGGCCTTGTTTTTAAATTATATATATCTAATATATATATATATATATATATACATATATGCTATATTATATATAATATAAAATGCAATATATATAATATATATATATTATATATATATATATATATTCGATATATATATATTATATAATAAATGCATATATATATTTATGTATGATATATATATAGTATATAAATATATAATATATATATCTAATAATATCTCCCCTTTTTTTATTACAGAAAGCAACAGCCGAGCGCAACGATTTAACGGCAAAAATCGCCGAGGCCAACAAGAAGATCGAAGCCCTCAACCAGGAACTTGGAGCCGTCAACAAAGCCGCTCCTGCTGCTTAGAAAATAATAATAAAAAAAAAAACGTGAATTCTCAATGGGAGGCCGTTTGAACGCTATTTTAAATGTTTTAAAAAGTGTCCATTTGCTTGAAGAGTCCCCCTTTTTTTTAAGGAATTCAGAACGGTAGACTTTATTAGGCCTACAGAAGCGTATTAGAAGTCTGTGTTACTTAGGCCTATATGTGGTTGACTGTTATAGTTTCACATGAGAAAGTGTGTGTTTTTGTTGTATAACACGATATATATATATATATATATATATATATATATATATATATATATATATATATAATATATATATATAAATCCCACTGAAGTTAATATTTTGTCTTAACACCGTTAAGAACTCTGTAATGTCTTTCATTTTCCGGTGTGATTTACTTTGCATATTTCACTGGGTAAGTCTCGAGCAGTGAATATATATATATACATACATACATATATATATATATATATATATATATATATATATATACATATATATATATATATATATATATATATATATATATATATATATAATAAAAGGAGCACATAAAAACACCAAAATATAGAGAGAAAAGTACTGTATTTCAGAGACTGCTGTCTCTCTCTTCTTTCATATACCTGAAGAGAGAGACAGCAGTCTCTGAAATATAGTACTTTTCTCTCTATATTTTGGTGTTTTTATGGGCTCCTTTTATTAGATGGAATTCTGTTGTAACAGAACATTTTTACCAGTCATATATATATATATATATATATATATATATATATATATATATAATATATTATGTTTTTCATGCAGTACAATCGCAAACCACTCACTTTCTCACTTTGTGTGTGTGATGTTGTTTTCATTGTTCCACATTGCTTATCATCCCTTGTAAAAAAAAAATTCATACGAGCGTGCAATATACTTAATTCATTCTAGTTGACTGTTTTTTATTCCGGTGTTTACCTTCGAAGTTCGTATGGTACTAATATATCATTATCAAGTCGTATGGTACTATTCTATCATTGTTAAGTTAATGTGGTACTACTATCTGTTAGCATTATTAGGTTCAGATGGTACTAATGCATCATTATTAAGTTCCTATGGCACTTATGCATTTTTATTAAGTTCGTTTCGCACTATTCTATCATTATTAAATGCATGTGGTACTAATTTGTCATTATTACGTTCAGATGGTACTAAACGTCATTATTAGATTCGCATCCTACAGTTCTATCATTATTAAGTTCGTTTGGTACTAAACTATTATTAACTTCATATGACACTAATCTATTATCTATATCAATAATATTTATCTAGAAAAGTCGCTCAATGACACTAATCTATTATTATTATGAATAATATCTCTCTAGGAAATTAACTTATTAAAATCAAAAGTAAACTAAAACTTAATAACTTAAGCTTCTACCAAAGAGAGCAATTGTGAGCCAAAGATATTATTAACATATACTGAATAACATACGAAAATAAAATAAATATTTGCTGATGTAGATAAATTCTTAAGTATTACAATACCAATAACCTAAATCGTTAAAGACCATGGGGTATATATACCCAGGGCATCAGTGAAATTTAATTAAAAACTAACATATCTTAAAAGGATAGCATGAGCAACCGTTGGTAAGCGACAATCAGCCATGACACCAGAGCTGCCAACTGCACGTTTTATTTTACCGTTAAAAATTCGTAATGAAAACTGGTAGATTTATATTTTTTATGTTGTTACATTTATTATATATTATAATATAATCGAATACAACAAGATTTTACTCCAAAATCAGTGATAAATAAAGTCAGGACATTAAGATTAACACACTTATGTTGGTACACTGCTAGTCTCTCATTGACACTCAATGTTATAATGACATCTTAATATGCGCCAGGAGACATATTTTAATCTCCGTATTGAAAAAATCATATCATGTGACAATCATTTATTCAATCATAGCGCTCTTAGACAGAATAGACCATATTTTCCATATAGTTAAGCAAGACGAAAAACAAAATTCCCTAGTTGCCAGTTAGTTTGATATAAATTCATGTTTTAAGGCATTTCTCCTCATATTACCGAGGCGTTGTGCCATGTCTTGGAAATATAATGCAATATATAATAAGTTGTTTAAGTATTTTGGCAGGCTAAATCGTTTACTTATCGTATATTAAATAAAATAATTGCTTTTCCGTAAAACCATAAGCGTCACACGTAGCCATATAATGGCTCGTACCCGTGAGTTTTTGACAAGCTTTTTTCTCTCCTCCTTCGTTTCTGTTGGCTTGTAAGGGTGCGAAGGATCACATAATCCTATTTCCACCTTACTACGTAAAAGGACACCCATATGGCAAGGGCCCGTGCTGGTGTATAGCCATTTTTAACGTAAAAGGAGAAGAATCCTTGAGTTCCTGTTTGTATTCGAAAGAAGATTAATCCTTTTGTTTGTTTTGGTACTTTCAGGTGTCATGTCAGACGTGTGTTGTAGATGTTTCTATTTTTAACATAAAATACAGGGAAAAAAGCAGACAGAGCACTTAATAATAAGTATGTTACAGAGAAGTTTACTTTGGAAAAGTATTAAGTGTAATTTACTTTTAAATCAAATCATGAAGGTTTGTTAAATACGAAGTGATCGACAAGAGGGACAAGTAAAGGCGCTGTCACACTAGCGAAATTTCCGTCGATTTTTTCTTAGTTTGTCGTCGACTTTCCAAAGAAGTCGACGTCATTCCGTGCTCTGACCACAGATATAAAAGCCTAGATGCCGCATCGGCCGCTAGCTGAATAGGCAGGCGCACGTCATCAGGCCCGCCATCTTGGCGCGGTAATTCAAACAATGCAGCAGGCTGCAGTATATGACGTTTTTTCGCCACTATTCGCTTAATATTGCACGGATTTTCTTGTCTGAGGGCTCGTTACAAAGCTTACATAATTCCTTACAAGGATCTAATAAAATATAGTTGTTCCTTATTGTTTGAAAGTTAACTTACAATGACTTTGTTTTAGCAGGTAGGGGGAGGGGGGCTAGTTGTACACAAATGTTAATATTTGCCCATAACTATTGCTGTAAACAATAATTTGAAATGCTGTGATAAGACAGCCTACGAAAAAAAATGGTTAAAACAATATTGTTTAAGGGCCATTAGGTCAATAGGGTAAATCGTGTATGTTGGACACTAATTTGATGTTTCTAGATTTCTTTCACTGCATTATAGCTATGTAACATTAAAGTGTTAATCTGGTCCTTGTAATAAGAACTAAATGGCCAAGCAAGGCACATAATGAGTTTTTGTTGATGTTTTGATATAGCCTGCTAATTTCATATCAATGCATATAGATTATCATTACAATGTAGTATCATTAAACTGTTGGAAACAATGAAAAAAAAACTTGTTTAAACTGCTGGGAATATTTATAAATAAATGCACAGATGTACAATAAATGTTATATATACATTCAATGTAAGAACAAATATCATGAAAATAAATCATTGTGCAATACATTTTGAGAGTTGTTACTTCAAAGTATAGGCTTAATGACCCATAAGGCCACCCATAGCTTTAAATTTATACATGTGTGACCAAACCAATGAACAGTTAGCTGAAAAAAAATTAGACTGGCCTTATGATTGTGGCCTAGGCTGAAAGGCTCGGTGGGGGGGGGGGGGGGGGGGGTGGGTTTACTATGACCGGGTATACAGGGTTGCTTGTCAGGATTGGCTCATTTTGGCAATTTTGGTCTATAGATGGGTCCCCTTCTGGAAGGGTAGAAATATAGATGGCCCAGCCCTTATCCCAAATAAGGTTAATAATTTGGGTCCTTGACAACACAGGTCTAGAGATGAGCTATATTGAACTGTTAATGCTTGCCATAATGATATATCCTATTCTGAGCAAATTAAAGGTAGTTTTGTGAAAAATTTAAGTTCTATATAATTATTTCACCATATAAAATTAGGTCTAGAGATAGGTCACTTTTGCCACTAGACGAGGTCTCTTGATACCCCCTAAATTTTCCAAAGCCAGGTCTAGAGGTCAGAATTCACTGAGGAGCATCCTGTTCAAAAAATTGGAAGAACCCCCACCCCACCCAGGCTCAAAGGAGCAGGCAGAGATGCAAAGGCTAGATAACACAGAAATCCTAGTTATTCTAGGGCCTACTGTAGTTTATTTTAGGCTCAACCCTACAGTTTTATGACTTAAACTTGTAGGCCTTTGCCAAAAATTATATTGGGGGATTTTTTAACAGAGCACTTCTGATGAGAGTTTTACTTAAGTTGCACAGATCCATAGCTTTAGGCCTACTTTAGTAATCTGTCTTATCACAGCATTTCAAATTATTGTTTACAGCAATAGTTATGGGTAAATATTAACATTTGTGTACAACTAGCCAACCTTCCCCCTACCTGCTAAAACAAAGTCATTGCAAGTTAACTTTCAAACAATAAGGAACAACTTTATTTTATTAGATCCTTGTAGGGAATTATGTAAGCTTTGCAACGAACCATCAGACAAGAAAATCCGTGCAATATTAAGCGAATAGTGGCGAAAAAACGTCATATACTGCAGCCTGCTGCATTGTTTGAATTATCGCGCCAAGATGGCGGACTATATGACGTATGTCCGGCCGGCCGATGCGGCATCTAGGCTTTACTATCTATAGCTCTGACTGTCACACACGTTCTTCTTCATACCGTGGTTGTCGTCGTCAAAACGTAAACAAACCATCTGACCTGTGACTTCCCGGAATGATAAAACAACTATGCTTTATAACACAAAGCAATTAGTGGGTCGTGCTTGCGTGTGTTTAATGATGCTGCATAGAATTTTAAAAAAAGTCATTGGGTTCGGTCCTGGTTAAAAAGTCTTAAAAAGTTTTATTTAAAAAAAATAAGCTAGGGCTAGCCTAGATAGGCTGTTCGTAACCTTGTTTACACAACCACAGTCAGACTGTATAATAAATTAAGCTAGAGAAACTGCAAAAATTTTAAAGATTTTTGTTTATATTATTTGCTAATGCAAAAAAAAAAAAAAAAAAAAAAAAAAATTAAAAAAAGAAAAAAACACAAAAAAAAAAACAACGAGAGCAGACCCAGGCTATATAACAATCTGATATTCACGATATAGCATGCTTATCTGTATGAAGATCAGCAAGTTCAGGAAAGTTTTCCATGAGTCGCATGGTGATTTTTTGGTAATTTTTTTCATTTAAGACCCTTTTTCATAAAACTACCATGCTTATGGTCCCATAAGCATCGTCTCTCCCCCATATCTTCGACCAAAAACTGTTCTGGCAATCTTGTCCACTGTACCAAGAGCCCCATTTTACATCTGATGACCTGAAATGCGCGCTCTCCGAGATATAAACAAAGTCTATGGTAGCGATGGGTTGAATTCGATCGGTACCGTTTTCAAAATTCGTGACGACGACACCAGAAAGTCGTCGTCAAAACATGAAAAGTCGACGTCAAATTCAAAAGTCAACGGAAATTTCGCCAGTGTGACAGCGCCTTAAGTGTCATTCACTTACGTGTTCTCATGTATTGTATTTTAGCACTTATTATTTATGGTACTTTTATTTTATTACTAATTTATTTCACTTTTTACAAATAATATTTCTATATTGTTTGTGCATCATAAATTTATTTGAATGTGCAAGAGAGAGAATAGGTAGGCTAGTAGGTTAATTTTTTAGCAATGTCCTGTAAAGGATGTAGAGAATGACACACACACACACACACACACACACACACACATATATATATATATGTATATATATATATATATTATATATAGATTATATATATATTATTATATTTATTATATAATATATATATATATAGTGTTTGTATGTATAGGAGGGTAGGTTAGGAACCTAATACTGCTACTATTCACGATATCATTTTGGGTATAGGCAAAAGAGAGCCCACGGTACCCTAGGATAGGTCAGTCTGGGTATATAGTACCCCTGTTGAAATATATCTGTTTCGCTTTCCGCCAGGCTGTGACCTGCACATATCTAAGCCTAGCGTACATGACTCCTCTGTAGTTTTACTAATATCTGTAAAGTATATGCAATATATTGGTCATCGGCACGCGAGTGGTATTGCCCTACGTAAACAAACACAACAGCTGTTTTATTCTGTACGTAACGTGGCGTTGTCCAGCGTTGATCGATATTTAAAGTGGTGTCACAAAACCGTTGGTCATGGACCAAGACGATCAAGGAATGGCACCGTCACTGTGGTACAATTTCGGGAATCGTTGAGGGAATTGTAATATGGCTGATTGGGGTGTTTGCAGAAGACATTGTTTTCAAGGCATCCCATAGGCCTTGTCATTGTTCCCTTGTCTTTGCTTACTCGGGGAGTAAACCTACAAACTACTTTGTTGTTGTTCTTGTTAGGAGGGTTGGAAGGGTCTATGGAAAAGCCTAAAAGGGTCTGGAAAAGGTGTTTCGATTTGAGTTAAAGACACAGGAATTTTAGGATAGGATTATGGTGTATCTATTAGAATGAAAATGTAAAAAATAAATACAGTGCTTGTTAAACAGTTCAGAACAGTTATTTCTAACAAAATATAACGTATTTATTTTGATATTCGTTGGTAAAACAAGGCTCTATCTGACCGTAGATTTTAGCACATTTAGCTACTGGGCCGTAGCTAAAGTATCATGCAGCGTTATACTGAGACCACCGAAAGATAGATCAATCTATAGCGTTGAAAAACATAAGCGGACAACAAATGTTTCATTTTTTATTGCTGACGAATTATCACATTGTCGTTGCTTAAGAACAAAACCTCACATGAAGAGATAGAGAGAAAAAAACAGTGAACTTGTCAAACATCAAACAAAACGACATAAAAATATATTATAAATATATACACAGGAGAACAGTTATAACGTGGAACTGTACAGTTTTAACTTTAACTTCAATGCACATTTGAAAAAGTCACTGGCTGATATTTATTAGGTACAAAGATGTAAAACTCAGCCACTCTGTGGAAGATGTACAAAAGATGGAGGTTGAAGCAATAGCATGCTTCAGGAAGCTGGACAGAAAGGCATTTATGCTCCAGGAAGCTGGAAAGAAAGGCATTAATGCTTCAGGAAGCTGGAAAGAAAGGCATTAAGCATTAAATGCGTTCAGGAAGCTGACAGAAAGCTTTATGCTCCGAAGCGTGGAAAGAAGGCATTAATGCCTTCAGGAAGCTGGACGACAAGGCATTTAATGCTTCAGGAAGCTGGAAGAAAGGCATTAATTGCTTTCCAGGAAGCTGGAAAAAGGCCATTAAAGCATATGCTTCAGGAAGCTGGAAAGAAAGGCATTAATGCTTCAGGAAGGCTGGACAGAAAGGCATTATCTTTCCAGGAAGCTCAGGAGGCGGAAAGAAAGGCATTTAATGATTCCAGAAGGCTGTTGAAAGGAAGCATTAATGGCTTCAGAAGCTGAAAAAGAAAAAAAGGCATTAATGCCTCTTCATTAATTCTTGAAAAAGAAAAAGAAAAGGCATTTTGTGCTTCAGGAAAGCTGGAAAAGAAAGGTATTTATGCTCCAGGAAGCTGGAAAGAAAGGCATTAATGCTTCAGGAAGCTGGAAAGAAAGGCATTAATGCTTCAGGAAGCTGGAAAGAAAGGCATTAATGCTTCAGGAAGCTGGAAAAGAAAGGCATTTATGCTCCAGGAAGCTGGAAAGAAAGGCATTCATGCTTCAGGAAGCTGGAAAAGAAAGGCATTTATGCTCCAGGAAGCTAGAAAGAAAGGCATTTATGCTCCAGGAAGCTGGAAAGAAAAGCATTAATGCTTCAGAAGGTGGAAAGAGAGGCATTGATGCTCCAGGAAGCTAGAAAGAAAGGCATTTTCTGCTTCAGGAAGCTGGAAAGAAAGGCATTTATGCTCCAGGAATCTGGAAAGTAAGGCATTTATGCTTCAGGAGGCGGGAAAGAAAGATATTTATGCTTCAGGAAGCTAGAAAGAAAGGCAATTATGCTTCAGGAAGATAGAAGGAAAGGCATTTATGCTTCAGGAAGCTGGAAAGAAAGGCATTTATCCTTCAGAAAGCTGGAAAGTAAGGCATTTATGCTTCAGGAAGCTAGCAAGAAAGGCATTTATGCTTCAGGAAGCTAGAAAGAAAGGCAATAATGCTCCAGGAAGCTAGAAAGAAAGGCATTAATGCTTCAGGAAGCTGGAATGAAAGGCATTTATGCTCCAGGTAGGTAGCGGGAAAGGAAGCCAAAATGAGAGAAAAAATGAGCGTTATCTGACGTAGACCAATAAGATAAGCCTGACTGACTGTTTCCTAGGCCTGTTTGGCCTCCCATTTTCTTTGATTCCCGTTTTCTGTGCCTCTCGTTCATCATAGCTTTCTCATACAGATTTTCTAAGCCTTCTTCGGAGCTGCTGCTGCTGCTGCTGCTTTCTTGGCCTCCTCAGCCTTCTTGGCCTCTTCGGCCTTTTTGGCCTCTTCAGCCTTCTTGGCATCCGCAGCCTTCTTGGCCTCATCTGCCTTCGCCTTGGAGTCTGCCAGAGTCTTCTCCAGAGCTGCTACTTTGTCGGTGGCCGCTTTCAGATCCGCTGTGAGTTTGGCCTTCTCGTCCTCTTTTACCTGTCAAAATATGATATATTGTAATATATATAATATTATACTAATAATGTGCGACTTGGCTTGTTATCTACGCGTCTTTTATTGATATAATCATTTCTCGACCACAACATAGAAATGGCTGTATATGATACTTTTTTTTATCCCGGTGCATCTGATGTCTAGGCCAGTCCATACGACGCTCCTGATTGGGCTGTTGATAAGCCAATCACAGGGCTGGAAACTCTCTTCAGTCCCTCGAGAGAGTTCACATAGGCAGGATGTTGTATGTTCCACCTCTCCTGATCAGGATATACGTGTTTCAAAAGTATCCTTCAGGAGAGTTGGAACATGCTACATCCTGCCTTTGTGAACTCTCTCGAGAGAGACTGAGAGAGTTTCCAGCCCTGTGATTGGCTTATCAACAGGCAGTCAGGAGCGCCGTAAGGGAAGGGCCTAGACATTAGATGCACGGTTGATGTGAATCTATTACTAGCAAGCCGCCAGAGTAGCACCAATAATAATATCGGTTAAATAATATGGCGTTTGAAAGATGCGACGTGAAACTGTAGTAATGAGAACTCCGTTTACAAATTAAAAACTAATTATAATACAGGTTTTATCAGTGATGATTTCAAAAGCTGTGGATATTAGAAGGTGTCTGAATAATAAGAGAGAATGTCATTATTATTTTTTTCTCCTATCTCAGTCATCCTATTGGACTGGATGGTGTTTAGTGTGGGGGGTTCCGGGTTGCATCCTGCCTCCTTAGGAGTCCAGCACTTTACTCTCTATGTGCGCTGTTTCTAGTAGCAAACTCTTCTGCATGAGTCCTGGAGGTACTTCAGGTTTCCATTTACGGAATTATTATTATTATTATTATTATTTTATTATTATTATTATTATTATTATTATTATTATTAAGAGGATAAACCCTTACTCATATGGAACAAGTCTATAAGGGGCCATTGACTTATAATCAAAGCTTCCAAATAATATGGTACTCATATAGCAATGAGAGAGGGCATTCAAAATTGTGTAAGTGGAAATCTTAATAAGAAAAGACATAAAATATATTGTTGGGAAAGTAAAGGCTCAGGAAAACATAGATAAGTAAAGGAAAATGGCTCATAACTCATGGTAAATGTAGTGCTGGTCTGGGATATACCAGAAGCTGACATGACAGCTGGGTTTGACATAGGACAGATCTCAGACTGCGATGTGATTGAGTGGCTGACGACTGAGAAAGTAAGAGACCACATAGAGGTTGATTAGGGAAGAACACATAGAGGTTGATTAGGGAAGAACATCGTAGGCTCAGATCAAGTGTTTGTTGTGCAATAGTTATGTGAGGAGTTTAGAGGCATTATTATTATTATTTTTTTTTTATCACAGTCCTCCAATTCGACCGGGTGGTATTTATAGTGTGGGGTTCCGGGTTGCATCCTGCCTCCTTGGGAGTCCCACTTTTCTTACTATGTGTGCCGTTTCTAGGATCACACTCTTCTGCATGAGTCCTGGAGCTACTTCAGCGTCTAGTTTTTCTAGATTCCTTTTCAGGGATCTTGGGATCGTGCCTAGTGCTCCTATGATTATGGGTACGATTTCCACTGGCATATCCCATATTCTTCTTATTTCTATTTTCAGATCTTGATACTTATCCATTTTTTCCCTTTCTTTCTCTTCAACTCTGGTGACCCATGGTATTGCGACATCAATGAGTGATACTTTCTTCTTGACTTTGTCAATCAACGTCACGTCTGGTCTATTTGCACGTATCACCCTATCCGTTCTGATACCATAGTCCCAGAGGATCTTTGCCTGATCGTTTTCTATCACTCCCTCTGGTTGGTGCTCGTACCACTTATTACTGCAAGGTAGCTGATGTTTCTTGCACAGGCTCCAGTGGAGGGCTTTTGCCACTGAATCATGCCTCTTTTTATACTGGTTCTGTGCAAGAGCCGGGCATTCGCTTGCTATGTGGTTTATGGTTTCATTTTTCGTATTGCACTTCCTACATATGGGAGAGATGTTATTTCCGTCTATCGTTCTTTGAATATATCTGGTTCTTAGGGCCTGATCTTGTGCCGCTGTTATCATTCCTTCAGTTTCCTTCTTTAGCTCTCCCCTCTGTAGCCATTGCCAATTGTCATCGCTGGCTAGTTCTTTAGTCTGTCTCATGTATTGTCCATGCATTGGTTTGTTGTGCCAGTCCTCTGTTCTGTCTGTCATTCTCCTGTCTCTGTATATTTCTGGGTCTTCGTCTACTTTTATTATTATTATTATTATTATTATTATTATTATTATTATTATTATTATTATTATTATTATTATTATTATTATTATTATTATTTTGTTAAAAATGACTGCTGCTTCAGCACTATTAATCTTGTAAAGAGTCTTCTCTATCTTTCTGATGACGGCTTTCTCGTTGTTGTTTAGACTGGCGAGCAACGCACCAAAGGGCATGGTAAAATTCGGTTGAGTCATTTGATTTATTATTACTTATACAATTCTCTCTCTCTCTCTCTCTCTCTCTCTCTCTCTCTCTCTAACGCGACGTTTCCTCCTGATCGACAGGACATTATGAAGCGATAACTGCTGAGGGATTGAATTCCAGTGTTGTTGTTGTTTTTGAATAAGCTGGCCTTGTGCCAGCACGGGCTCTTGCTCACAGCAAAGAAGATCCTGACAACGACGGACGCCCTTCAACCTCTTCTGCTAGCAGAGGCCCTTACGGACAGGGGGTCATACTCGAGCGGTATTTACATCAAAGAGATGAAGGAGGCAGCCGCAGATCTGAAGAAGAAGGAAGACATCACCGTAAGGCGTGCAGACAAGACAGCCGCGTTCGTGCTCATCAGCACCTCGGAATACTTCGAGAAACTCGACGCCATCTTGTCTGATGTCTCTAAGTTCGAGAGAATTACGAGGAACCTGACGGAAGACATCAAACGCGACGCCAACCGGGTCATCGCAGCCGTGAGTGCCGCTACGAATGCCACACACCTCCCGCCCATCCAAGGTGACTACAGCCTCGGCTACCTATACGGGAACGTGAAGACCCACAAGGAAGGCAACCCCCTACGCCCGATCATCAGCCAAACGCCCGCCCCGACTTACGCTCTGGCCAAACGCCTTAATAAAATTCTGACCCCCTATATCCCCTCCAGGTACTGCCTCACCTCATCGGTGGAATTTTTGGAGAAGATCCGCGACTCCCCCGGTGCGGGAACCATGGCGTCCTTAGACGTTGAGTCCCTATTCACCAACGTCCCAGTCGACGAGACGATAGGGATCATCATGGAGCGGGTATATAGGAATCCCGATATGAGACCCCCTAACATCCCAGAAGACTCCTTAAGAACCCTGCTGGATATCTGTACGAAGAGAGCCCCTTTCACCACCCACCGAGGACAGGTGTACCGCCAAAAGGACGGCGTAGCGATGGGGTCCCCCTTAGGAGTCCTCTTCGCTAACTTCTACATGGGAGAAGTGGAAGAAAGGGTCTTCTCGCAACACAGATGTCCCCGCACATACGGACGCTACATCGATGACATCTTCGTGCAAGCCGACTGCGAGGATGAGGTAGAAGCCCTTCGGCAGCAGTTCCTGCAGCACAGCGTACTCAACTTCACTGCCGAGTACAGCAGCAACGATCGGCTCCCCTTCCTCGACGTCCTTGTAACGAAGACGAATCAGAAGTTGGCGACTACAGTTTACACCAAAGCTACGAACCTCGGACTTTGTCTGAATGATGATAGCGAGTGTCCTGCGCGGTTCAAGACCACCACCGTCAGGGCCTTCGTCAGGAGGGCCCTCTCGCACTGTTCGACGTGGCAGGACACACACCTCGAACTCGACCGAGCATCCCAGATGCTAATTAACAATGGGTACTCGAATAAACTCGTAAACCGAGAAACTCGAGCCGCCCTTGACAAGTGGTACATGACGGAGGAAGAGAGAAGGAACATTCCGCCCCCGGAGGATATCAAACTTTTCTATAAAGCCTTCATGCACCACCAATACAAGGAGGAAGAAGCAGCCATGAAGAAAATGATAGAGGAACACGTCCGCCCCATGGAGGAAGGAAAGAGAGTGTCCCTCATTATTTACTACAAGAATCGGCGTACGAAGGACCTCCTGATGAAGAACAACCCCTCCCCGCCGGTAGGAGACCCCCTGAAGCAGTCCAACGTCGTCTACCTATACGTATGCCCCGCCCAAGGATGCCCTGGGATTTACATCGGCATGACGACGATGCGCCTGTCAAAAAGGATTTCCTGCCACGCCCAGGAGGGCGCCATTAGGCAGCACGCCCTTGTAGTACACCACAGAAACATTACAAGAGACGACATCGTCAGGAATACTAAGATCATCGGGAGAGCACCTGACCCACGACGCGACGTCTGCGTCTCCTAGAAGCGCTGCTCATCCTCGAGGAAAAGCCTCCCATTAATACCACCCAAGAAGAGTTCCTGATACCGACGTGTGTGAGGAGGACCACACCCCTCCCCCCCAATGAAAGTACCAGCGCGCATGAAACGAACACCGGACATGAGAATAATACCAGGGGTGACGTCACTCAGGTAGAAGCCAATCAAGAGGCTCCCGGTGATACCCCCCACCTGAGAAGGTCTGCAAGACTCGTCAACGCCCGCCGTATGAGTCACCTTCCCGGGAACCAATGAAAACCCGACCTGCCGGAGAGGTGCTCAGACCGTACTGAAGAGCTCGCAACACCACGATAAAAGATGGACTCGCCACTGTAAATTACGGGCTGCTCTGTGAGCAAGAGCCCATGCTGACACAAGGTCAGCTTAATCAAAAACAACAACAACACTGGAATTCAGTCCCTCAGCAGTTATCGCTTGATAATGTCCTGTCGATCAGGAGGAAACGTCGCGTTAGAGAGAGAGAGAGAAAATTGTATAAGCAATAATAAATCAAATGACTCAACCGAATTTTACCATGCCCTTCGGTGTGTTGCTCGCCAGTCTAAACAACAACGAGAAAACCGTCATCAGAAAGATAGAGAAGACTCTTTACAAGATTAATAGTGCTGAAGCAGCAGTCATTTTTAACAAAACATGTCTACGAGAGGGTCTCCTTCCGCTTTTTAAATATTAATTATTATTATTGATTATTATTATTTTATTATTATTATTATTATTATTATTATTTTATTATTCAAAAGATGAACCCTTTTCATATGGAACAGGCCCGTAAAGGTCACTGACTTGAAGGTTAAGCCTCCAAAGAATATTATGGTGTTCATTTGAAAGTAACAGAAATAAATTGACATGAAAATAAATAAAGTTGCAAGTGGCATTCTTGAACGTCTGAGAAACTTTGGGAAGAGTGATTGTACGGGATTGATGATTTATGGTGCAGAAAGTAAGCTGATGAGGTCTATGATATGCCTTTTGTGATGGAAGGCAGGCTATGTCAGAATCTTGTCAGCAGTAGAATGGAGAATTACGTAGTTTGGTATATTTGTGTCAGCCTGATAACTTCAGGGATGAAGTATTGCAAACGAACAGCGAGAAAATTATAGTATATGCAAATAATAGCGGTGGGATAAATATTGTACAGTGGCTATTTGTAAGCAGATTATACAGTCCCAACTGGAGATAGAGGAGATATACTGTAAAGACAAGTGAAAGCATTTGAAAGTGTTTTTAAGAGAGGAATATTGAAACAGAAGTGAATGAGAGTAAGGTTATGATGGTAAATGCAAATTTGGAAGATAGAGGAATCAGTGCTATATGGATGGCTGGAGAATAAAAGCAGGAAGTTCTTGTAGGTGCTTGGGAGCAAAGAAGAGGCACATACTAGAACAGGTGAGTGGAGGATGGAAGTACGGTACATGCATAAGTTGAAGAGAAACTTGGAAAGTCCATAGAAACTAATTTGGGAATATATGAATCAATGTTGAGCCAACCTCTCCTATATGGAATTGAAGTGTGGATGCTGAATGCAAATCAAAGAAAAAATATGGAAGTTGCAGGAGAGGTTTTTGAGGAACTTGGAGAGTCTAAGGAAACCAGTGTGGGAATATATGAAGGGACTGTTGAGCCAACCTCTCCTATATGGAATTTAAGTGTTGATGCCGAATACAAATAAGAGAAAAAAATGTGGAGGTTGGAGAAGAAGTTACTGAGGAACTTGGAGAGTCTAAGAAACCCAGTGTGGGAATTTATGAAGGGACTGTTGAGCCAACTTCTCCTATATGGAAAGGAAGAAACGGGGAAGTTGCATAAGTTTGAGAGGAGTTTAGAGAGTATGGAAACCATTGGCCCATAACAGAGTAACTGTGAGCCTCTGGAGTGAGGAGAACATACCTTGAGATCGTCCGCTGCCTTCTTCTCGACTGCCCTCAAGTTGTTCTCAGCCTGGCCTTTAGCGGCGTCGGCCTTGAGAAAGGAAAAAATAGCACCAATGAGTAAATGTTGCTGACACAGCACTATAAAAATACTATATATAGAATCCAAAAACGCATGTAATTGTAACCACAATACCCTCTTAATTTCTCTAATTCTTCCTCTCACAATTTTTTGGGATACTAGTTACCAAGAAGCTTTGGATCCAATTGCAAGAATATGAAAAAATTCTGATGTTTGTAGTAGGATTCGAACCCGCATCCAAACATCAGAACGGGCTCGTTCTGATACTCTAGACGCAAGTTCGCATCCTGTCACGGACTTCAGAATTACTTCACATGTTCTTGAAATTGGATCTAAGGCTTTTCAGTGAAAAGTGTGTTGAGAAATCAAAAAGCCAAGAGGGTTATTGTGTTTATTGCACTTGCATATAAATACTAAGAGAGGCAATGACATATCGTAGCAATATCATCAATAAAGGTTACATTGACATTAGTAGTAATGTGAAGTAGGCCGCAGAATATATGTAGGCATTGATGGATGACGTATACTATAGTAGATTCACATCAACCGTGCATCTGATGTCTAGGCCAGTCCCTTACGACGCTTCTGATTGGCTGTTGATAAGCCAATCACAGGGCTGTGAACTCTCAGTCTCTCTCGAGAGTTCACATAGGTAGGATGTAGTATGTTCTACCTCTCCTGAGGGATAAGTCTTTCAAAAGTATCCCTCAGGAGAGGTGGAACATACATCCTGCGTATATGAACTCTCTCAAGAGACAGTTTCCAGCCATTCATGAGCGTCGTAAGGGACTGGCCTAGACATCAGATGCACGGTTGATGTGAATCTACTATGGTCACAACACCTCAATAACCCTTGATATGGTGTTTGCTCTAAGCCTTGAGATCCAAAATGAATTAAAAGAATAAATGCAAAAATGTGAGAGCAAATACCTGCATCTTTTGTTTGTTGAGGTCGTTAAGTCTCGTTAGCATTTCTTCCCCCTTCTTCTTGCATACCGTAAGCGATGATTCCCTGCAAAGACGTTAGTTAGAGAAATGGAATTGAATATATAATTTAGGCCAAGCAAGCGCTGTGACTTGCGAGGTCATTCAACGCTGCAAGGAAAACTGAGAGGAAGGATGGAGAGGCTTGGAAGGTGTAACAGGAGGAGAAACTGGGAGTTGAAAGGTGTAACAAGAGGAGAAACTGAGAGTAGAAATGTTGGAAAGGTGTAACAGGAGTAGAAACAGAGAGTAGAAAGGTTGGGAAGTTATAACAGGAGGAGAAACTGAGAGTAGAAAGATTTGAAAAGTAAAACAGGAGGAGAAACCGAGATTAGAAAGGTTTCAAAGGTGTAAAAATAGGAGAAACTGAGAGTAGAAAGGTTGGAAAGGTGTAACAAGAGGAGAAACTGGGAGTAGAAAGGTTTCATAGGTGTAACAAGAGGAGAAACTGAGAGTAGAAAGGTTGGAAAGGTGTAACAGGAGAAACAGAGTAGAAAAGTTTGAAAGGTGTAAAAGAAGGAGAAACTGAGAGTAAAAAGGATTGAAAGGTGTATAAGGAGTAGAAACTTGGAGTAGACATTTTCGAAAGGCGTAACAGGAAGAGAAAGAGAGAGCAGAAAGTTGTAACAGGAGGAGAAAAGAGAGTATGAAGGTTTGAAAGATGTAACATGAGAAACTGGGAGTAGAAAGGTTTGAAAGGTTCCAGTGCTTGCTTGGCCTCAAGCCTCACATCTAATATTGTAACAGATAATACGAGCATTGAGGGTTTTGTCAATAAGTCAGACAACTGGTTCAAGTTATTTAACATTGTACAAACTATAAACTAACTCACTGCCTGGAGATCTGTTTGCTGGCGAGCATTCGCTCCTCTTCCACCGCCATTCGCAGCGACCTGTTGCTCGTGCCGAGCAAGATGATGGTGGTGAACACCAGGATACTGCTCACTATCAGCATCGTGTTGGACATTTTTGAAATTCTGGAATGAAAAGTGGGAATTACTGAGGTGTAGGGAGATTCTAGGACGAGGGGAGATCATTTTTAAAGGTGGCAGGACCTTAGCGAAAGGTTGAGAGGATTCCCATGAAAGTATGTAAGCCAAGGCTGGGGTAAATGAGGTGATTGTTGAGCCAACTCTCCTCTATGGCAGTGAAGTGTTGGTGTTGAAGAATGGTAATGAGGGAAAGATGAATCGTTTTGCTTAGGATTCGTGGTATGAGAAATGTGGAGAGAGAGAGAGAAAGGCCGAAAGGGATAGAAATAATAGTATGAATTAGCGTTTTGATATGGTTCGGTAATGTGGAGAGTTTAGAGGATGATATAGTGTTGTGTGGAGGAGAGGAAAAAGCAAAACTAGGAGAGGATGGATAAGTGCTGAATGGATTCGAGTGAGAGACTGACAGAAAGAGGAAATATTAATTATATGCTGTAGAATACATTTGTCGTAATATGCAAATGTATGTTTTCAATAACTGAACTGGGCACTACAAATTAAAAAACATTAATGCACACACACACACACACACACACACACACACACACACACACACATATATATATATATATATATATATATATATATATATATGTGTGTGTGTGTGTGTGTGTGTGTGGTGTGTAAACTCCAGCAAAAGAGAGCGCTTTGCACCAGAAAAATCTGGTCGGAACTGAACATCTATCTTAACAGCAAGCGCTCTGTTTTGTTTGATCGTGTAATCTCCGGTAGTACACATGTGTCCCGTGTCTTCTCTTTGTCACACACACATACAAACACACACACACACCTATATATATATATATATATATATATATAATATATACATATATATATATATATATATATATATATATATATGGTGGTGTGTGTGGGGTGTGTAGAATCTACAGGTCGTTTTACCAGATACATATGTAATTGTAATAGCCACATTTCCCTCTTAACTTCTCAAATTCTTTGCTCTTTAATGGAGCAAAGAATTTGAGAGGTTAAGAGGGCATTGTGGCCATTAAAATTATACACGCACACACACACACACACACACACACATATATATATATATATATATATATATATATATATATATACAAACATACACACACACATATATATATATAATACAAAACATACATACACACACACACACATATATATATATATATATATATATATATATATATATATATCTATATCACACACACACACACAGATTCCAGTCACTAGTTGCCGTGTGCATAAATAAATCCTCATATTGTATGCGCAATTATAAGCATAGTTATTTTTATTACATCCAACATTCTCACACATAATTTCTTGTAGTTAAAATAAAAAAAAAATTTAAAAATTCTTTTTGAGAGATATAGCTGATGGTTTTTTTTAACGTAGGCGTTATGACGTTGCTTTGTACTGTACTAGAAGTTTAGCACCTTGTAATAAGGCTTGATCCGACCTCCAGCTTACTTGCGGCACAGGCTAAAATCTACGGTCAAATAGAACGTTGTTTCACCGACGAAAATTGAAATAAATACGTCATATTTTATTGGAAATGATTTTTTTTGTACTGTTTAACCTGCACACATTATTTATTGTTGACATTTTCATTCACATAAATAAAGCATAAATATCCTATCCTAAAATTCCTGTATCTTTCACTCGACACGAAACGCCTTTTCCAGACCTTTTTAGGCTTTCCATAGACCTTTCCTACCCCTCCAACAAGGACAACAACAAAATAGTTTATAGGCTTACTCCCCGAGTAATATAAAAGTGGTCCACCCTTTCAATCCTCGACCAATCACTGACTGCACAAGAGTGGAGGTCACCGATGTACTTTTTCCATTTTGAAAGGCGTAACAGGAGGAGAAAATGAGGGTAGAAAGGCTTGAAAGGTGTAACAGGAGGAAAAACTGAGAGTAAAAAGGTTTGAAAGGTGTAACAGGAGGTCAAAACCTTTCGCAGTTGCACTATGAAACAATTGTCTGGAGGGGGTCAAGGAAAGCAAGTTAATAGAAATGGAATACGAACGGAGGTACAGTCAAAGAAACGAAACGGGTCGCAGCTAGGGGCCTAAGGAACGCCACAAAGAACATCAAGTAATCAGTACTGAATAGCGTGAAGATTCACTGGCGTTCGAGTAAATGAAATTGGTAGTGATAGCCCCGCAGAGTTTTACAGTTTCCGCTCATTCCTTCGTAGGATCAACTCCTTGATCCTTGATCCTTCTTATAACTCGTAAGGAATCGCTGTTATCAACCTTCCTCTCCTACCTTTGTGAAAGGTTTCTTTTGTAAACTACACAATGGTTTATCCTGCAAAAAAAGTACGTCGTTCGAACGGAACTTCAGAAGTACCATACGAAGATGGAATGCTTCAGTACCCTTATATATTCTCCATGGATTATAATACATTTTTATTTATTTATTTATTAAGTCATTTTCTTTATTTTTCAACCTATTTCCCCTCTGCTCTTACTTCCTCCTAATGAGCACCATAATATTCTCTGGAAGCTTAACAAGATTTCAAGTCAGTGGGCCCTTTGGTGGTGCGCTTGTTCCAAATCAATTGGTGTTTATAAACTCACTTATATTCACTTATTCACGACCGCTTTTATCGCCGCATCATCGAATGCCTCTTACGAGCTGATTTGCGAGCAAGAGCCCGTGCTGGCGAAAGGAGGCCAGCTTACTTTTGAAATAACAAAAGAGAGAGAGAGAGAGAGAGAGAGAGAGAGAGAGAGAGAGAGAGAGAGAAAGCCACAGGTTGGCGTAACACCTGTCGAGACAAAAGTCAAATGTAAATAAATAGTTTGTGTTGTTGCTTTTAGTGGGTTTATACATACACATAATATACCCTATATATGTATATGTGCGTGTATATATGTATAAACCCCACTAAAATCAATTGCTATTCCACATGAACGTCTGGGTTATTATCACATTCAGTTTCTGGGTGAAAAATAAAACAACACACTTTTTCTGTTGATATGATTTGCGTCACGACAGATGTTGTGCCAACCTTTGGCTTTTTTTTTTTCTTTTTTTTTAAGTAAGCTAGCTGGCTTTTTTGCCAGCACGAGCTCTTGCCGCAGATCAGCCCGTAAGAGGCGTCACATGATGATTTGAAAGGGAAACAGTTGTTATTATTATTATTATTATTATTATTATTATTATTATTATTATTATTATTATTATTATTATTATTATTATTATTATTATTATTGCTAAGCATTTCCCGCTTTAACCCTTTCATGTACGACTGACTGACAACTATTCCTTCTGACAACTAAATTAACTGGCAACTTATCCTTCTGACACATGCAACTGACAATAGTTCCTTTTGACAACAACGCCTGACTGACAACTTATCCTCCTGACAACCACGACTGACTGACTGACAACTGCCCCTTCTGACAACAATTCCTTCTGACAACTACGACTGACTAACAACTTATCCTTCTGACACCTGAAACTGACAACTATTCTTTCTGACAACAACGCATAACTTGGCGACTAACCCTGCGAGCTATCTGCCACCTTCTTCCCACAAGAACAGCGAGGAGCGATCTTATCAGCCTACCGTTTTCGGGTCCTGTTACTCAGCGGGAAATCCAGTTGGCACTGTGAGGCCCTTTTGATGTCTCTCCGACGGGAGGAGTTTCGTCACTGTGGGGTCCGCCACGGGTTCGTCCGTCTCTCTGCCTACCAGTCGCCCGGGACGCGCACACACAGGTGTCATAGGCAAGTAAACATGTGGCACCACCACCATCATCAGCAGGATGGAGCCACGTCGGTAGCTAATAATAGTAGCGAGAGATGATGGTAATAATATTGGGATCGATCCCCAGGTTTGGACCCAGGTGGTATGAACTGCCCTGTGCTGGAGAAGTGGGGAAAGGAGAATGAAGAAGAAGGGAATGAGGAAATGGATTGAGTGGTATTAAGAGAAACACGTGAGTAGGGGCGGTTGTGGGTTGAATTGGAGTTTGATGCTAAAATTGCGTGAATCGAATTGGTTTGGAATCGATGCTGAAATTGCGTGAATTGGAGTTGGATTGGAATCGAAAAAAAAAGAAATGTTGAGATAATTGGAATTAATACCGATTTTATTGGAATTGAAAAAAAAGGAATGTTGAAACAATTGGAATTGATTTGGAATTGATACTGGTTTATTTGAAACTCAATTGGAATCTATGCTAATTGCGTGAATCGAAATTGGATTGGAATCGATGCTAAAATTGCGTGAACTGGAATTGAATTGGAATAAAAAAAAAGAAATGTTGAAATCCTTGGAATTGATACCAAATTAATTGGGATTGAATAAATTGGAATTGATGCCAAAAATGGAGATGAGAAATTTTGATATAATTGGAATTGATTTGGAGTTGATACCAAAATCATTGGAATTGAATAAATTGGAATCGATGCCAAAAAATGGAGATGAATTGATGCTAAAATGCTGCTGCGAATTGACATGAATTGATCGATATACACCCTTAGGTATAACTGAATCACGAAAGTTAGGAACGTGATAAATCCATAAATAAAGATATATGCCACGAAGGAAAATAAACGATGGAGTATCCGCGAGACCTTTCGACGTTTAAACGTCCTTTACTAAGCAGATGAACTGACATACATGAGGAAAAAAGACAATACAAGAAGATTCGTATAACTGCCAGATAGGGATTATAAAGAGATTAGTAACTAGAATCCGACACACCTGGAAGGTGAGTAACCTTCCCAAACAAGCATAAACAATGGGTGCAATTAAAAGTTTAAGACAATCATCTCAGATACAAGGACAAGACAATTAAAGGATTATAGGTGACAGCTATTCAGAACATTGGTAAACAAAACCATATTCACAATACATTTTAGACATACATTACAACGAAGATAACTCTGAGGCAACTAATTATATCTTTGAGGTCATTCTTAAACATGTTACAAATACAAGGGTCTAAATGAAAAAGGCCACGACTAACATTGAAATTACAATGAAAAGTAAGTTGTATTAAACAGATTCTAAAAGATTTCGTGATAAGACATCTCTTGACCTTACAATTACTGAACTACCAATCCAATTTATTCGGTGGTTGTTTTCACTTAAATGAATGAATATTGCATTAGATGTTTGCCCAGTTTTTACGGAATATTTATGCTGGCTTAGCCTTACTTCTAGGCCCTTGCTAGACTATCCGAGATAAAATGAGCGACAATCCATACATGGAATTTTATAAATTATGTTGTTGCTTTCTCTGGAGCCATTTTTTATTAACATTCCTTTTAGTGTGTTATAATAGGAAAAAACAAGGTTGACATTAAAAGCTTTTAACAATGATTTAATGGTTTCAAATCCGTTAAAATAAGGCAAACTGAGAATGTTCTTAGAATTTTCTTTCTGCGTGTTACTTACAGTATAAAACTTTTTGTGGGCTTTATTATAACAAATATCTAATATATGTGAAGGATAGCATAAATCTTTCCCTATTTTTCTTATGTATTCAATTTCTTGATCCAAATATTGGGGACTGACAATGCGCAATGATCGTAAAAACATAGAAGAAAAAAAAAGATAAGTTAAGTTGTTGGTCGGTTTCCTATAAATACTGAATTTACATTGAAATGGTTCTTTATGTATCAAAACATCTAAGAAAGGGAGGCAATTGCCTTTTTCTAATTCTTAAGTAAACTTAATCGATGGTACCTGGTTATTTAATTTAGAGAGTAAATCATTTACATCAATACCGACAGGCAGAACAGCTAAAATATCATCAACATAACGATACCACTTTACAGGAATATAAATGATATTAGGTAAGTAGCGTTTTTCAAAGAATTCCATGTACAAGTTTGAGAGTAGTGGTGATAAAGGATTTCCCATTGCCATGCCAAATATTTGTTGATAAAATTCACCATTGAATATAAACTTACAATCCCAAATGCACAAACTCGTGAGTGAAATAATGTGGCTTATAGGTAGAGGTAATTCATGCTGAGTTAGTTCATTACTAAGATATTCTAAAATAGAGTCTATAGGGACTTTAGTAAAAAGAGAACATGCATCAAAACTAACGAATCTAAGTAGGGCAAAGAGCAATTTTGTTTAATTTATCAACTAAATCTAGAGAATTATATATATGAGAATCGGAGATGGTTCCAAGTAACGGGGACAAGATCTTAGAGATATATTTTGAAAGTTTATATGAAATTGAACCAACAGTACTGATAATAGACCGCATAGGGTTATTTACTTTGTGCGTTTTGACTAATTCGTACAAGTAAGGTAGCGAAGGAGATTTGACTGACAATTTGCCTAGTAGTTCTGTTTTATCTTTAAGGATATTTTTCACTATGCTATTGAAGTTTTTTATGACTTGATCAAGGGGATTTTTTGTTAGTTTTTTATAAGTCACATCATCATCCAGTAGGGCTTGCAATACGTGATATGTAGTCAGCTTTACCTAAAATTACCTTTCTATTTGACTTATCAGCTTTTGTAATGTGGATAGTTTTGTCCTTTTTAAGATCGGTCAAACTTTTCTTATAGCCAGGGAAGTTACTTTCATGCTTAACGTTGGCAGCTCCGTAAACAATACCTTTAATCATGTCAACATGATTTTGAGATAAGATCACAGTATTTTTCTAATTTACTTAGGGATGACGCAATCATTAAAGCAGAAGGTCTACTTGTTATAAAGATAAACCATATCCAAGCGCACTCACAACATTTTCACTTATTTGTTTACTAGATAAGTTAACAACACAATCTTGACTTAAATAAAAATTAGTTGCCTTAGAGTTATCTTCGTTGTAATGTATGTCTAAAATGTATTGTGAATATGTATTGTGAATATGGTTTTGTTTACCAAAGTTCTGAATAGCTGTCCCCTATAATCCTTTAATTGTCTTGTCCTTGTATCTGAGATGATTGTCTTAAACTTTTAATTGCACCCATTGTTTATGCTTGTTTGGGAAGGTTACTCACCTTCCAGGTGTGTCGGATTCTAGATACTAATCTCTTTACAATCCCTATCTGTCAGTTATACGAATTTTCTTGTATTGTCTTTTTTCTTCATGTATGTCAGTTCATCTGCTTAGTAAAGGACGTTTAAACATCGAAAGGTCTCGCGGATACTCCGTCGTTTATTTTCCTTCGTGGCATATATCTTAATAATATTAATATAGGATATATATCATATATATATATATATATATATATATATAATATAAATATATCGTAATAGAATATAATATATGATCTAATATATATGATCTAATATTATATAATACCTATTATATACTATATAAATATATATAATATATATTATATGATACTACATAGACGATAATTGTATATAGGATAAGATAGGATAGATATAGTATATATATATAGATATATATATAGAAGTATGTATATAGTATATATAGAGATATAGATCTATATAGAATTATATATTAGAATATATAGATAGTATAGATATATAATATATAGATAGTATATATATATATAGATATTATATATACTATATATATATATCATATATATCATATATATATATACTATATATCTATATATATATATATATATATATATATATATATATATATATATATATATATATATGTATATATAATATATATATATGTATGTATGTAGTACAAACGAACGCGTGCTTGGGAATACCATTAAATTCCGGGACTTGGAACAACAAGTATTTTTGTAATTCGTTTCAACATTTTCAAGTCCAAGACGTAGAATAAACCACGAAATTACTTGTTATTCAAAGTCCCGGTGTTCACTCTCCTTACGTTGATTTTATGATACACACATATATATACACATACCTATATATAACCGGAGTTAAAAGCACACAGTTTCAACAACCACTTCTCAGTTGATAAGTTTTTGGTTTTTTTACTTCCCGGAACTCGGCTCCACGTAGTGTTGTGGCTGCGTTCACTCGAGCTTCGTGTTGAGTTCACGAGAATGAAAAGCCGAACGGAAAACCTCCTCCTCTCGCACGCTATGACAGAGGACAATTATGACGATGAACTACGTTTTCGCCTGACGTAGGTTAAAAATTTTTTTTTTTTAAAGTACCTGGAATAAGTGAGTTGGTTACATTAATGTTTGTGTAAATATATATATACACACACACACACACACATATATATATATATATATATATATATATATATATATATATATATATATATATATATATATATATATATATATATATGTGTGTGTGTGTGTATGTGTGTATATATATATATATATATATATATATATATATATATATATTTAATATATATATATGTAAACATATTTATGCGTATATATATATATATATATATATATATATATATATATATACATATACACGTACATATGTGTGTTTTGTGCATTCATTTATATTTACCAAAAAAACATAAAAAAAAAAGCATTTGCACAATTTCCGAGTCACAATCCAACTCCTATATCAAAAATCATTTTCACATTCGCATGAATTTTACAATATTTACACACTCGCTCAAATTCAATATGACATCCCATGAAAGACAGATCGTAACGCTAAACATGGCAGGTGTTGACTTGTCATCAAGCTGCCATTCAAAGACTCCACTCAGTGGTTGAGTCTCTCTCTCTCTCTCTCTCTCTCTCTCTCTCTCTCTCTCTCTCTCTCTCTCCCTCTCTGGCATTTGATAGGAACACTTAAATGTCTATTTAATAAAAAATACTGAGGCTACAGAGATGCAACTTGGTATGTCGATCATCCACCCTCCAATCATCAACCATACCAAATTGCAGCCCTCTAGCCTCAGTCGTTTTTATTTTATTTCAGGTTAAAGTTAACCATGATCGTACGTCTGGAAACCTCTGAGGCTAGAGGACTGCAAATAGGTATGTTAGTCGTTCGCCATCCGATCGTCAACCATTCCAAATTGCAGCCCTCTGGCCTCAGTAGTTTTTATTTTATTTCAGGTTAAAGTTAGCCATGTACTTGCGTCTGGAACCCTCTGAGGCTAGAGGGCTGCAAATAGAGATATGTTGGTCGTCCACCCTCCGATCATCAGCCATAACAAATTGCAGCCCTCTAGCCTCAGTAGTTTTTAGTTTATTTCAGGTTAAAATGAGGCGTCGTCGTACGTCTGGCAGCGATATGGGCCTAATCCCTTTTTTTTTATTATTTGAATCGTCAATATTTGTACAGAATTAAAACGTGAATTGGCGCCTGTGTTGGATAATCATATTAGAGCATTTTATGCGTCTTGAATAACACGTTGGACACTTGTTATATTCGCATAAATACTTATAAATTTATTTGAATTCAACCGAAATTGCGAATTTCTTGTAAAATGCTGCTAACGACTTGGCCTTCGGAATTCAATAGCCTTCATTAGGTAGGAGTTTCATTGATTTGTTTATTGATATGTTAATTTATCTGTCTCCTCTTTCTGTAGTACCTTCCCCTCGTATTGCTACTTTTCGAATGGACACCATAATATTCTTCGGCAGTTTGAATTTCAAGTCAGTGGGCTCCCCGTCCCCCCTCTGGGGGACTTGGTCCACGTGAATAGGGTTCTTGATAATAATAATAATAGTAATAATAATAATAATAATTTATGTAAATAATCAATGTATGGTAATTTCAGCGTTTTGTTTTACACACACACACACATATATATATATATATATATATATATATATATACATATATATATATATATATATATATATATATATATCTAATAAAAGGAGCCCATAAAAACACCAAAATATAGAGAAAAAGTACTATATTTCAGAGACTGCTGTCTCCCTCTTCAGGTAGATGAATGAGAAAAGTTTACAGAAAAGGTGGTATTTATACCAAGAGGTCCATCCACAAACAAGCCAATTTAAGTCACCCCCGCTGATAATCTTCCTTTAATCTTCTTAAGTGTTGGTTGAATGAAGACGTTGTCGATCGTATCTGAAATCCATGCTCCTTTTGAGATGTTCATTACCTGCCTCTCTTTTATTAAGGCCGATTCCATCATTTGACTCTTGTACCGGCAGTTGCTGCTATAAATTACACGTGACAAATTCCAGTTTATTCTATGGTTATGTTCATTTATATGGTTGAAAATAGCCGAGTTCTGTTGTCCATACCTAACTGACCGTTTGTGTTGTATTAATTTCTGGGGAAGGGATTTACCAGTAAATCCGATGTAAGATTGGTCACAGTCCTGGCATGGGATTTCGTATACCCCAGAGTCCTTTGGAGATGTCTTTTGTTGGACGTTAATCAGGGATTTGGCTAAGATGTTTGGGTAAGTAAATACAAAAGGGTTCGATTTTCCGAGGGGGTTGGTTATTCTCTTAATCGTGTCCAGGTGGGGAATTATTATTTTATTGTTGGGTGTATCTCTGGGTGGACCTCTTGGTATAAATACCACCTTTTCTGTAAACTTTTCTCATTCATCTACCTGAAGAGGGAGACAGCAGTCTCTGAAATATAGTACTTTTTTCTCTATATTTTGGTGTTTTTATGGGCTCCTTTTATTAGATGGAATTCTGTTGTTACAAAACCTTTTTGCCAGTCATATATATATATATATATATATATATATATATATATATATATATATATATATACACTCACACACACAGTATATATATATTGTGGGTGTGAGTGTGTATGTGAGTATCCACTTATGTCAGACAAAAAGCTAAAAACGCTGCATACATGTATACGCGTGTATACAATACCTAGGTGATGTATACCATATTCTGTCAAATCTACTTCCCCCATTTGACTGACATTTAATGCTTTATTTTGTGTTTATCTACTCATATGATTCACTTCTATCATTCCCATGTTAGATTTCGTGCACATGTTTGCCTGCGTATCCTGAAAAAGTAATTAAACCAAAAAAAAATTCTTTTTATTACAGAGTTGTTACGATATCGGCTGATATATCCTCTGTACCACAGATGTCCGGGTTGTTATTCTGTTATTTTTCTTTTTTTCTGTTTATTACAAAGCTGCTGAGCTGAAGAATCGGTTGGTAACCTCTGTTTCACAGATGTCTGGGCTGTTCTACAGTGAAAAAAAAAAAAAACAGGTGTATTACACGTGGAATGAAAAGAGCCCGCTATTCGTGTTATCTTCATCTGTGATGATCTCTCTAACAGACAAAACGAAAAATTACGAGAAAAACAAAAGAGGAAACTGAATCTTAGAAGTCCTCTAGATGATTTACGTCATAGATTTACTGTTGAAATTAGAATATATATAATTGCGGCCAAAGATCGAGCAAGAGATGAGACCTACCATGACGTCATTCAGAACTGAAAGGGAGACTGAGAGTAGAAAGGTGTAACGGAGGAGAAACTGAGAATAGAAAGGTTTGGAAGGTGTAACAGGAGAAAATGAGAGTAGAAAGATTTGAAAGGTGTAACAGGAGGAGAAACTGAGAGTAGAAAGGTTTAAAAGGTGCAATAGGATGAGAAACTGAGAATAGA
This sequence comes from Macrobrachium nipponense, assembly GCF_015104395.2. Classification (NCBI taxonomy): domain Eukaryota; kingdom Metazoa; phylum Arthropoda; class Malacostraca; order Decapoda; family Palaemonidae; genus Macrobrachium; species Macrobrachium nipponense. Next base: position 1,679,037 of record NC_087210.1, on the reverse strand, counting down.
AAGGTTTGAAAGTGTAACAGGAGGAGAAACTGAGAGTAAAAAATTTTTTGAAAGGCGTAACAGGAGGAGAAACTGAAGCTAGAAAGGTATGAAAGGTGTACCAGGAGGAGAAACTGAGAGTACAAAGGTTTGACAGGTGTAACAGGAGGAGAAACTGAGAATAGAAAGGTTTGAAAGGTGTAAGTGGAGGAGAAATTAAAAGTAAAAAGGTTTGAAAGGTGTAACAGGAGGAGAAATTGAGAGTAGAAAGGTTTCAAAGGTGTAACAGCTGGAGAAACTGGGATTAGAAAGGTTTCAAAGGTGTAACTAAAGGAAGAACTGGGAGTAGAAAGGTTTAAAAGATGTACCGGGAGGAGAAACTGAGAGTAGAAAGGTTTCGAAAGGTGTAACAGGAGGAGAAACTGAGAGTAGAAAGGTTTGAAAGGCGTAACAGGAGAAGAAACTGAGAAAAGAAAGGTTTGGAAGGTGTAACAGGAGGAGAAACTAAGAGTAGAAAGGTTCGAAATTGATAGGAGAGGGCTAAGGAAAGTGAGATGGAAGAAAAAGAATATCTACTGAGGTACAGCTAAAGGGACTGAAAGGGATTGCAGCTAGGGGCCGAAGGGATGCCATAGTAAACCTGATTTTAAGTCAAGACGGTATATATATTCTACCCCGCTAAGGATTTCGATTTATAATTGATTGACTGAGCCGGCCGAGTGGCGCCTCAGTTGCGCAACCTCCTGTGTGGTTATTTTTTCCACATTTATTTTTCATGGCAGGTATTTTGGTTCAGAGGTAGTTTGACGCGTCCTCATTCATTGGCTCGAAGCGGATTTTCCAACGAATTCTCGTGTATTGGAACATTTTAGATTTCCTGTTCTCAGAGGCTACGTGGCTCCTTCCTAATGGTTCGTCTGACCGACGTACGCTGTCATGAAGTCGCTCTCTAACTCCTAGCTGAGAGTCGTTATTGCAAAATTCTCTTACACACCCTCTGTGAACTATTGGAATGTATATATCTGTACCAAGTCCCCGGAGGCAGCATTTAAGGCTTTTCATTCATTCCTTTTTCTGTACCTTCGTTCATATTCTGTTTCTTCTATCTTACTTTTCTCAATCCTGAAGACTGTTTTTTTTCATAGTGCAGCTGTGAAAAGTTTTAACCTCCCATTATGCCTTTCAAACCTCTCTACTCTCAATTTCTCCACCTGTTACACCTTTCAAACCTTTCTACTCCCAGTTTCTCCTCCTGTTACACCTTTCAAACCTTTCTACTCCCAGTTTCTCCTCCTGTTACACCTTTCGAAAATTTTTACTTTTTCTCATTTCTCCTCCGTTTGTTTTTACACCTTTCGAAAATTTTTAAAACTCTCAACCTTTCCTGTTACACCTTTCGAAAATTTTTTACTCTCAGTTTCTCCACCTGTTACACCCTTTCAACTTTTCTACTCCCAGTTTTCCTCCTGTTCACCTTTCAAACTTCTTACTCCCAGTTTCTCCTTCCTGTTACACCTTTCGAAATTTTTACTCTTCGTTCTCTCCTGTACACCTTTCGAAAATTTTTACTCTGAGTTACTCTTCCTGTTACACCTTTCAAACCTTTCTACTCTCAGTTTCTCCTACTTTGTTTACACCTTTTCGAACATTGTTGTTCTCTTACTCCTCCAGTTTTTTCTCTTTCACCTTTGTTACACTTTCGACCTCATTTTACCTTTCACCAGTTTCTCCCTCCTGTTACACCTTTCGAACCTTTCTTCTCTCAGTTTCTCCTCCTGTTACACCTTTCGAACCTTTCTACTCTCAGTTTCTCTTCCTGTTACACCTTTCGAACCTTTCTACTCTCTGTTTCTCCTCCTGTTACACCTTTCAAACCTTTCTACTCTCAGTTTCTCCTCCTGTTACACCTATCAAATCTTTGTACTCTCAGTTTCTACTCCTGTTACACCTTTCAAACCTTTCTACTCTCAGTTTCTCCTCCTGTTACACCTTCCAAACTTTTCTACTCTAAGTTTCTCCTCCTGGTACACCTTTCGAACCTTTCTACTCTCTGTTTCTCCTCCTGTTACACCTTTCAAACCTTTCTTCTCTCAGTTTTTCCTCCTGTTACACCTTTCAAACCTTTGTAGTCAATGTTTCTTCTTCTGGTACACCTTTCGAACCTTTCTACTCTCAGTTACTCTTCCTGTTACACCTTCCAAACCTTTCTAATCTGTGTTTCTCCTCCTGTTACACCTTTCGAACCTTTCTACTCTCAGTTTCTCCTCCTGTTACACCTTTCGAAATTTTTTACTCTGAGCTACTCTTCCTGTTACAAACCTTTCAAACTCTTTCTACTCACAGTTTTCTCCTCCCTTGACCGGTTACACTTTTCGAACCTTTTCTACTCTCAGTTCCTCCTCCTACTGTTAAACCTTTCAAACCTTTCTACTCTGCATTTCAAGATTTCTCCTGGTTTCACCCTTTTTCAAACATTTTCTACTCTCAGTTCCCCTTTCCTGTTACACCTATCAACATTTTGTTACCCTTTTACCTTTTCTCGGTTTCCTCCTCCTGTTGACCCTTTTCAAAACCTTTCTACTTTCAGTTTTCTCCTCCGTTACACCTTTTGAACCTTTTCTATCTTCAGTTTTCCCTCCTCCTGTTGTTTAACACCTGAACCTCTACCC